>NC_060122.1:374879077-375182107 GCF_021461395.2 Schistocerca americana | reverse complement strand
AATAAGTGTGTGCATTTGATATCTTTGTTATTGTAATTATGAAAAATTTTATCAAATCATTATTGGCCACTGCCCAAAACAATTTGTAAATTTTTTTGTGGGGAGCATGGGGGCTATGTAAGTAGGCTGTTTATGTTTTCTTATTGGCACTGTTACATAGCGCTCTGTATGAAAATCACTGGCTGTGCTGTGGGCAGTCTGTGGCTAGTTTGCATTGTTGCCTGCCATAGTAGTGTTGGGCAGGGCTGCTGGATGTGAACAGCGCGTAGCGTTGCGCAGTTGGAGGTGAGCCGCCAGCAGTGGTGGATGTGAGGAGAGAGATGGCGGAGTTTTGAAATTTGTTATACTGGATATCATGAACTGTTATATACAGTATGACTTTTGAACACAATTGAGGTAAATACATTGTTTGTTCTCTATTAAAATCTTTCATTTGCTAACAATGCCTATCAGTAGTTAGTGCCTTCCGTAGTTTTAATCTTTTATTTAGCTGGCAGTAGTGGCGCTCGCTGTATTGCAGTAGTTCGAGTAATGAAGATTTTTGTGAGGTAAGTGATTTGTGAAAGGTATAGGTTAATGTTAGTCAGGGCCATTCTTTTGTATGGATTTTTGAAAGTCAGATTGCGTTGCGCTAAAAAATATTGTGTGTCAGTTTAAGCACAGTCATGTACAATTTTTCAAAGGGGACGTGTCAGAATTGATGACACGGGGCGTTCTGTTGCAATGGGCGCTGCCCAGCTTAACACAACCGGTTTGCAAAATTTAGGTAATGAACAGACAACTTTTTCTAATGAAAATGAACAGTGTAATCAGAATACGACTGATTTATTTAATTCTGAGATAGTGATTAACAGTGCACATCCGATTAGCAAACCTTTTCAAGAATCACAGAATAACCAAATGGTCACTCAAAACGTGACAATTGCAGGTACACCACTAAACAACACAGAGAATAGAAATGCTAATTTTGGCTCGGATCAAATGATGGAAGTACAAACATGTTCCGGGAAAATCAGGAATACAGAAATACAAGTCGCTGAGGAATGAAATAAATAGGAAGTGCAGGGAAGCTAAGACGAAATGGCTGCAGGAAAAATGTGAAGACATCGATAAAGATATGATTGTCGGAAGGATCGACTCAGCATACAGGAAAGTCAAAACAACCTTTGGTGACATTAAAAGCAACGGTGGTAACATTAAGAGTGCAACGGGAATTCCACTGCTAAATGCAGAGGAGAGAGCAGATAGGTGGAAAGAATACATTGAAAGCCTCTATGAGGGTGAAGATTTGTCTGATGTGATAGAAGAAGAAACAGAAGTCGATTTAGAAGAGATAGGGGATCCAGTACTAGAATCGGAATTTAAAAGAGCTTTGGAGGACTTACGGTCAAATAAGGCAGACGCGGTAGACAACATTCTATCAGAATTTCTAAAATCATTGGGGGAAGTGGCAAAAAAAGGATTATTCACGTTGGTGTGTAGAATATATGAGTCTGGCGATATACCATCTGACTTTCGGAAAAGCATCATCCACACAATTCCGAAGACGGCAAGAGCTGACAAGTGCGAGAATTATCGCACAATCAGCTTAACAGCTCATGCATCGGAGCTGCTTACAAGAATAATATACAGAAGAATGGAAAAGAAAATTGAGAATGCGCTAGGTGGCGGTCAGTTTGGCTTTAGGAAAAGTAAAGGGACGAGAGAGGCAATTCTGACGTTACGGCTAATAATGGAAGCAAGACTAAAGAAAAATCAAGACACTTTCATAGGATTTGTCGACCTGGAAAAAGCGTTCGGCAATATAAAATGGTGCAAGCTGTTCGAGATTCTGAAAAACGTAGGGGTAAGCTATAGGGAGAGACGGGTCATGTACAATATGTACAATAAACAAGAGGGAATAATAAGAGTGGACGATCAAGAACGAAGTGCTCGTATTAAGAAGGGTGTAAGACAAGGCTGTAGCCTTCCGCCCCTACACTTCAGTCTGTACCTCGAGGAAGCAATGATGGAAATAAAAGAAAGTTTCAGGAGTGGAATTGAAATACAAGGTGAAAGGATGTCAATGATACGATTCGCTGATGACATTGCTATCCTGAGTGAAAGCGAAGAAGAATTAAATGATCAGCTGAACGGAATGAACAGTTTAATGAGTACACAGTATGGTTTGAAAGTAAATCGGAAAAAGACGAAGGTAATGAAAACTAGTAGAAATGAGAACAGCGAGAAACTTAACATCAGGATTGATGGTCACGAAGTCAATGAAGTTAAGGAAATCTGCTACCTAGGCCGTAAAATAACCAATGACGGACGGAGCAAGGAGGACATCAAAAGCAGACTCGCTATGGCAAAAAAGGCATTTCTGGCCAAGAGAAGTCTACTAATATCAAATACCAGCCTTAATTAGAGGAAGAAATTTCTGAGGATGTACGTCTGGAGTACAGCATTGTATGGTAGTGAAACATGGACTGTGGGAAAACCGGATCAGAAGAGAATCGAAGCATTTGAGATGTGGTGCTATAGACGAATGAAAATTAGGTGGACTGATAAGGTAAGGAATGAGGAGGTTCTACGCAGAATCGGAGAGGAAAGGAATATGTGGAAAACACTGATAAGGAGAAGGGACAGGATGATAGGACATCTGCTAAGACATGAGGGAATGACTTCCATGGTACTAGAGGGAGCTGTAGAGGGCAAAAACTGTAGAGGAAGGCAGAGATTGGAATACGTCAAGCAAATAATTGAGGACGTAGGTTGCAAGTGCTACTCTGAGATGAAGAGGTTAGCACAGGAAAGGAATTTGTGGCGGGCCGCACCAAAGCAGTCAGTAGACTGATGACCAAAAAAAAAAAAAAAAAAGAAACAGTACCATTACAACATGAACGCAACAGAACTGATCTGGAGTCAAGCTGCGTGTTTTGGCCCGAGAAGTAACAACACTGTTAAGCTGCCAGACGTACTGGAACTAACGCACGCAGCTTTTTCACACGTCACTGCCTAATGCTGGTCAGATATAGAACGGCTCGTCATATAGGGAGAAGAGAAAATGCTGCACCTGGTTGGCTTCGTGGGTTCCATTGTTCATAGGCTCGTTATCAACGTAACAGGTAACATTTCCAGAACTGAAATGTATTTCACGGATTCGTATAACGAAGGAGCTAAGAGATTGCCAGACGACTGAATAATTAACACATTTCGTGACTTCAGTATTTAACTATACTGTGAAATCCTTCAATACTCTCTTACGTTACACACTCTGCGGTTAAGTCAGAAATTTTCATCATTCTTGTTTTAAATTACAATAGTACGTTAGCTGAAAACGATAAAGTGTTGCGGTCTGCGTAAAGTCGTCTACGGAGCGTATTGTGGTAGATTTGCAGTGTATTACTTCATTTTGCTAACACATTCGAAGCTATATTGCTCCTCTGCTCGTCTCTCTTTACGTGTGTACTGCAGCTGGTCACGTCACTGCACGCTAGCTGTACTAGCTGACCGGCCAGTGCTGTCCAATTTAAATGCACTGGTAAAGCTGTTGTCCCGTATTATCGCTAAGTCGATGTGCGCGTAACGCACAGCACAAAACACACCCTTATTATCGTACTTGACAGAACTCGAGACAGCTTGGTAGCAGTCCCACGCGAAACTGAAATCCAATGAGGTTCCAGCAAACGCGGAAGAATACATAGTGCAGTTTTTACATCAGGTTTATTCCCATGACTAACAGTCCATGACAGTCATCACTATAGAATGTCGTTTAACAATCGTTGAATAGAAAAGCAAAAATTCTTGGTAACAGGACGTTCATTAATACGTGCATTGCAGTACGCTCTGTTGAAATCAAATGCTATCAAATAGTCCTCAGTAGGAAGCCTACTTACCACTGGCATCCATACATAGAAAATCTGTAACTGAAGATACTCAGGGCAGACTCTGAATAGGGACCCTACTGTTGTGTCCATGTTATCCCTCAAGTGAGAACCACTCAATAAAGTGTCACTACAATGTCAGAAAATAGTCCGGTCCACATGTGGCATGTATGTAGTCATTCGAAGCCTACTGTAGTTCAGTCAAAGAAAAGTAAAAAGTGAAACATATGTCGTGATAAATTCCTCATCACATTACATCACTTCCTAATCAGTACTGTATATTTCTCATAGATCAAAAGTCCATTAATGACACAAGCAGTGACGGCATCTCAGTGCTCCTATTCAAATGGTTCAAGTGGCTCTAAGCGCTATGGGACTAAATATCTGTAGTCATTAGTCCTCTAGACTTAGAAATACTGAAACCTAACTAACCTAAGGACATCACACACATCCATGGCCGAGACAGGGTTCGAACTTGCGACCGTAGCAGCCGCACGGTTCCGGACTGAAGAGCCTAGAACCGCTCGACCACAGCGGCCGGCAGTTTTCCTATTCACGATACTGTTCAGCCATAAAGAGTCCAAGCAATATCTGCATCTCAGGGCAAAAAAGTACATGTCAAATAACCAATATGAGAAATCGTCCAGTGTTATGGCGAGAAAAACTATGTTGTACAAAGTGGCGCATATTATGGCGGCATACAATTGGAATTTTCAGAAAATACACAAGAAATGAAATTTAATTCTAGAGAAAAGTGAGAAAGAAATGTTGCTTTACATGATCAGCTATGGCTAAAAGTTTTTTTACAGCATTTCATGAAAAAGTGGTAATATAAATTTACAATAATCATCATACAGTTACATAAGACATAAGAAGTATGTGGTAATATGCGAATTATTACTTAACATAAAAATGCATAAATGTTGGCAGTAGCACCAGAAATGAAATTACGTGGTAAAACAAGAAATAGAAAATAAGTATTGGCCAAATGAGAAAAAAAAGTGGATTGGATTAGGGAAGGGAAAGAAAGGTTTCGAATGCAATGTTGGAGTGTAAATATTTGAGTAAATGTGTGTTGTTTCATGTGTATGAGTAAAGACTTGCTGATCAGCAGAATGCATTAAAAAATCATATCTCTCTCTGTCCAACCTTTGAAAAATGCCATTCACGTATTTCAGTTACTGCACTTCTGTCTACCAAATTCTGTAATCCGTACTAGCATATGCTGACATACGAACATTCTTTGCACTCATAACTGTAGTTCATTAATCATTGTAACCTGTACTTTCATACTTTTAACACTGCACGTAGTATTTCTTTTTATTCGTCTCAAAACAATAATAACGTAGTTGAGCTCATCTATCCTTAGTCCTAATTAAATTACACCAACGAAAAAGTAAAAAGTAAAATGCAGGTCGTAAAATGTGCGCACGGCAGTAAAAAAAGATAAAATATCGCAGAAAAGGAATGTCGCCATAAGCAATAAGAAAATATAAAGCAATGCAAAGAAAGTAGCAATGCCAAATGCAGTGTATGCAACATAACACGTGATAAACGAAGTACAGCGTAATGCATTCTAGCTAATGATCGTCATGCATCAGTGCAACGTAGTATAATAACAGTTACTCAGTAACGAGAAAATATATCTCACACAGTATAACTATCATACGTAAAGCCAAAACCATGAAGAAAGAAAACAACATTATTATAAAATGTCAGTCGTCAGTCAGTTAAAACACAATAGCGGATAACAAAATGAAACAATTTAACTTCGTATGTGTAGTAAATTAAAGAAATGTATCAGAAAAAGTAGCACATTAGACACAAATACAGATTAATGTAAAGAAATAATATTCAATTGCAACTGAAAAAAATAGTCCAGCAAAAATGTGATTCAGTTGAAGAGCCGACACGCTTCCATTGATCGACGGTCGATGGTCCCTTGCCCACTGCCAAAGTAACTGACAATGTTGTGTCAGTATGTGAACACGTAGGGGTGGTCTGCTGCGGAGCCTATGAACAATGGAACCCACGAAGCCAACCAGGTGCAGCATTTTCACTTCTCCCTATATGACGAGCCGTTCTATATCTGACCAGCATTAGGCAGTGACGTGTGAAAAAGCTGCGTGCGTTAGTTCCAGTACGTCTGGCAGCTTAACAGTGTTGTTACTTCTCGGGCCAAATCACGCAGCTTGACTCCAGATCAGTTCTGTTGCGTTCATGTTGTAATGGTACAGTTTCTTTTTTTTTTTTTTTTTGGTCATCTGTCTACTGACTGCTTTGGTGCGGCCCGCCACAAATTCCTTTCCTGTGCTAACCTCTTCATCTCAGAGTAGCACTTGCAACCTACGTCCTCAATTATTTGCTTGACGTATTCCAATCTCTGCCTTCCTCTACAGTTTTTGCCCTCTACAGCTCCCTCTAGTACCATGGAAGTCATTCCCTCATGTCTTAGCAGATGTCCTATCATCCTGTCCCTTCTCCTTATCAGTGTTTTCCACATATTCCTTTCCTCTCCGATTCTGCGTAGAACCTCCTCATTCCTTACCTTATCAGTCCACCTAATTTTCAACATTCGTCTATAGCACCACATCTCAAATGCTTCGATTCTCTTCTGATCCGGTTTTCCCACAGTCCATGTTTCACTACCATACAATGCTGTACTCCAGACGTACATCCTCAGAAATTTCTTCCTCTAATTAAGGCTGGTATTTGATATTAGTAGACTTCTCTTGGCCAGAAATGCCTTTTTTGCCATAGCGAGTCTGCTTTTGATGTCCTCCTTGCTCCGGCCGTCATTGGTTATTTTACGGCCTAGGTAGCAGATTTCCTTAACTTCATTGACTTCGTGACCATCAATCCTGATGTTAAGTTTCTCGCTGTTCTCATTTCTACTAGTTTTCATTACCTTCGTCTTTTTCCGATTTACTTTCAAACCATACTGTGTACTCATTAAACTGTTCATTCCATTCAGCTGATCATTTAATTCTTCTTCGCTTTCACTCAGGATAGCAATGTCATCAGCGAATCGTATCATTGACATCCTTTCACCTTGTATTTCAATTCCACTCCTGAAACTTTCTTTTATTTCCATCATTGCTTCCTCGAGGTACAGATTGAAGTGTAGGGGCGGAAGGCTACAGCCTTGTCTTACACCCTTCTTAATACGAGCACTTCGTTCTTGATCGTCCACTCTTATTATTCCCTCTTGTTTATTGTACATATTGTACATGACCCGTCTCTCCCTATAGCTTACCCCTACGTTTTTCAGAATCTCGAACAGCTTGCACCATTTTATATTGCCGAACGCTTTTTCCAGGTCGACAAATCCTATGAAAGTGTCTTGATTTTTCTTTAGTCTTGCTTCCATTATTAGCCGTAACGTCAGAATTGCCTCTCTCGTCCCTTTACTTTTCCTAAAGCCAAACTGACCGCCACCTAGCGCATTCTCAATTTTCTTTTCCATTCTTCTGTATATTATTCTTGTAAGCAGCTCCGATGCATGAGCTGTTAAGCTGATTGTGCGATAATTCTCGCACTTGTCAGCTCTTGCCGTCTTCGGAATTGTGTGGATGATGCTTTTCCGAAAGTCAGATGGTATGTCGCCAGACTCATATATTCTACACACCAATGTGAATAGTCGTTTTGTTGCCACTTCCCCCAATGATTTTAGAGATTCTGATGGAATGTTATCTATCCCTTCTGCCTCATTTGACCGTAAGTCCTCCAAAGCTCTTTTAAATTCCGATTCTAATTCTGGATCCCCTATCTCTTCTAAATCGAGTCCTGTTTCTTCTTCTATCACATCAGACAAATCTTCACCCTCATAGAGGCTTCAATGTATTCTTTCCACCTATCTGCTCTCTCCTCTGCATTTAACAGTGGAATTCCCGTTGCACTCTTAATGTTACCACCGTTGCTTTTAATGTTACCAAAGGTTGTTTTGACTTTCCTGTATGCTGAGTCTGTTCTTCCGACAATCATATCTTTTTCGATGTCTTCACATTTTTCCTGCAGCCATTTCGTCTTAGCTTCCCTGCACTTCCTATTTATTTCATTCCTCAGCGACTTGTATTTCTGTATTCCTGATTTTCCCGGAACATGTTTGTACTTCCTCCTTTCATCAATCAACTAAAGTATTTCTTCTGTTACCCATGGTTTCTTCGCAGCTACCTTCTTTGTACCTATGTCTTCCTTCCCAACTTCAGTGATGGCCCTTTTTAGAGATGTCCATTCCTCTTCAACTGTACTGCCTACTGCGCTATTCCTTATTGCTGTATCTATAGCGTTAGAGAACTTCAAACGTATCTCGTCATTCCTTAGTACTTCCGTATCCCACTTCTTTGCGTATTGATTCTTCCTGACTAATGTCTTGAACTTCAGCCTACTCTTCATCCCTACTATGTTGTGATCTGAGTCTATATCTGCTCCTGGGTACGCCTTACAATCCAGTATCTGATTTCGGAATCTCTGTCTGACCATGATGTAATGTAATTGAAATCTTCCCGTATCTTCCGGCCTTTTCCAAGTATACCTCCTCCCCTTGTGATTCTTGAACAGGGTATTCACTATTACTAGCTGAAACTTGTTACAGAACTCAATTAGTCTTTCTCCTCTTTCATTCCTTGTCCCAAGCCCATATTCTCCTGTAACCTTTTCTTCTGCTCCTTCCCCTTCAACTGCATTCCAGTCGCCCATGACTATTAGATTTTCGTCTCCCTTTATATACTGCATTACCCCTTCAATATGCTCATACACTTTCTCTATCTGTTCATCTTCAGCTTGCGACGTCGGCATGTATACCAGAACTATCGCTGTCGGTGTTGGTCTGCTGTCGATTCTGATTAGAACAACCCGGTCACTGAACTGTTCACAGTAACACACCCTCTGCCTTACCTTCCTATTCATAACGAATCCTACACCTGTTATACCATTTTATGCTGCTGTTGATATTACCCGATACTCATCTGACCAGAAATCCTTGTCTTCCTTCCACTTCACTTCACTGACCCCTACTATATCTATATTGAGCCTTTGCGTTTCCCTTTTCAAATTTTCTAGTTTCCCTACCACGTTCAAGCTTCTGACATTCCACGCCCCGACTCGTAGAACGTTATCCATTCGTTGATTATTCAATCCTTTTCTCATGGTAATCTCCCCCTTGGCAGTCCCCTCCCGGAGATCCGAATGGGGGACTATTCCGGAATCTTTTGCCAATGGAGAGATCATCATGACACTTCTTCAATTACAGGGCACATGTCCTGTGGATACACGTTACGTGTCTTTAATGCAGTGGTTTCCATTGCCTTCTGCATCCTCATGTCGTTGATCATTGCTGATTCTTCCGCCTTTAGGGGCAATTTCCCACCCCTAGGACAAGAGAGTGCCCTGAACATCTATCCGCTCCTCCGCCCTCTTTGACAAGGCCGTTGGCAGAATGAGGCTGACTTCTTATGCCGGAAGTCTTCGGCCGCCAATGGTTATTATTAATCAAAATTTAGGCAGTGGCGGGGATCGAACCCGGGACCGAAGACGTTTTTGATTATGAATCAAAGACGCTACGCTAGACCACGGATTCAAATAAAAATAATGGTACAGTAGCAAATGTAAAAATGCAACATTTGTATGACGTGCTCGATGTTGTGAAAATGATTGTTTTTCGTGCTTCTACGATACTTGGTTACCTCTGTCGTATAGAACGATGGACATAGTCCAAATAAAGAGGATTTGGTTTTTCATTTTCCCCTTAAAAATTAAATTGCCTTGCTTTCTTAATTTAATCAACTTTTATTTACAGTATTTCTTAAAACATCGATAATTAAGAATTTTTCTTTGAAATGGAAACAGGAATTTCGCGTCCAATATGTAATTAGAAAAAAGAAGACGTACATTATTCATAAAACATGACGAGTTTTGTAGTTACGAGGTGTAGGTATCTCAAATTGAACGAGAAAAAGAATGATACCATGGAAATTTGAATCAAAGCACAGATAATGGCCTCTGATTCACATGTGAATACGGTACCGACTGCGCTACACGTCCAATTGTGGATTGTTAAAAATTGCATAGTATACAACTCTGGGAAAACTTCGAAATCGATTATTTCCGTAAATTTATGAAGAACATTAAGAACAACCTATTTCTCGGCACTTTTTAACCATGTTCTAGCCGCGACTTTCACTACGGAATAGAAAGCAGGCTCAGCCATTTTCATAATGCGCATTAACAGTGCGACAATCAGAGCACAACGCTGTAGAGGGTGTGACTGTACACGATTTTTGAAACAAAAAGTACATAGCTAAAGCGTGATTAACAAAAACTTTGATGGCTGTTAATACATTTGAATATCTTAAAGTTTCATTTAATGTAGCCTTGTAATAAGATATCTACGTACATAAGTTGGACCTTCTTCCAAGGGCGTAACAACACCAATGTACGTGTGCTATGGCTTCTGACCAATCATCGCGTTTGTGTTTGTTTACATCAGGTGTATTCTTATGATGAACGATTGATAGCAACATCTTACTGAAGAACTGAGTAATACTTAGGCCAGAGTTTTCAGACACTTATTTCAAATGTAACTATATGAACTGCTTTCTGCATCAGTGCATTATGTACATAGTACAAACCGGTAACTTTAATTTTATAGTTTTCCTTTTATGTTAATGTGATTATTTATTCTAGTATTTTTCCTTTTTTATGAGTAGCGTAGAATTTTACAGCCTAATTTATGCAACCTACAGAAATCATCGTGCAAAATTCTGGCCAGAGAGGCCGAGGTGTAATGTAAGGGCTTTGTTTTATACAGAAAATTGTAATTTTGGTAATATTTTAGATGTCACATGGAAAACTAAAACTTCAGTAGCATCCGGATAACAGCAGGGCAACATCACTGCTCTGCTGAAGAGACTGTTAGTAGAATTGCTTGTGAGTGAAGTGCAATCTTCGAGGGAGAGAGGGAGGAAGAGAGAGAGAGAGAGAGAGAGAGAGAGAGAGAGGAGGAGTCGAGTTGTATCTTCAGATGGAGAAACATGTGTTTAGCCCGTGCTGCGTGCTGGTAATAATTTTCTTTTATTATTTTTGTTTTATGGAGATATTTTGTAAATTCATTCAGAAGACATAAAAAAGTACTGTAACAGCGCATTCGCTGAGACGTCCAAGCGTAGTAATTATTTTGCTCAGAGCTCTACAACTGGAGATTTTTATGATAACGTAACAATCTGTTGTTTACTGATTTTCTTCAAGGATGGATAGCATACGTGTTCGTAAGAAAGTAAAGAGAATTTGTTCATGTTTTTCTACAATTAATGTAAAGTGAACTTTTAATATTTAAAGTGTTAAAATACTTTGTCTTAATGATGTAAAATTTTGTAAGTACAGTTCTTTATTGTTTTTTCACCAATCAGCATCCGTCTCTTTATTTCAAGATTTACACATATCATTTTGCTTTCCAGTGTTTCTCAGTAATAGAACTTTAACAATGACCATTGCAGTAATGAGATGTATTAGCACAGAAGTTTTGTGGATGTCTGTGCAGTTTGAATCACGCATCGCACATTGCGTTGCTGGTAGTCTGAAATTTAATTTTTTAGCTAGCATAGCGGCACCAGCCGCAGTAGTTTGGAGATAGCAGCAGCATAGAATTTATTCATTGCACAAACACGTAGACCACTTTTAATGTCCGCGTGACGCAATTAACGTTTCAGCAGTGACATACTCTTCGGGCAGGGCATTTTTGCTAGTTTTTTAAAAATTTTTCATAGTCTGATTGCTTGCTTTATTGCTTACAGGACAGTTTTCTTAAATTTAACTGAACAGACTGTACTCTCGTCACGAGCGTTGCAGTGCACAGTTTAATGCTGCATTTTTGATCAAATTTTGCAATTGCTGATCACTTTTCAAGAATTACGAGACTACTTACGAAATTAAATACGAGCTTAACTGTTTCTCTAATCACATTCGTCTCATGTGGTCGGGATAAATATCGTTAGAGTATTCGGAACATTTAGCTATAACGCTACAGTCTCTTGAAGGAATTGAGGCTGCGAGCTGTAAAAGTAAAGGCACTGTATAACGTATCTCCCACTATGGCATATAGGGCCTATGTGAAATAAATTGTACAACAATTGAAAAATTACATGCCTGGAATTCAGAGTACTTCCTAGTACAGTCTGAGTTCGCTCCGTCCTTTCACCTGTACCACTGAAGAAGGTTTCTACTCTTTCTGAATGCTTACGACATTACAAAGAAGCCAGCTCACAATTCACCGATTTCTGAAGTCCTGTGCGCCTCTAACGTGGACGGAACAAGTGTATAGACGCAGATGCGTAATCAGCATGTTACTGACACTATTTTGACAGCGCAGTAGTAGTTGATGATGGAGATACGTTACGGAAAAGTGAAGGTGACAAGTCGATTGATGGGTGTGACTCGACGTGTTGAGTGAGGAACGCGGCAATGGCGGAAGTTGTCAGAAGAACCAGCCAGCGTGTCCGGCAGACGAGGAAGCGCCAGAGAGAGATGAGCAGCTGTAGCGTGGCCTGTTGCGGAGAGGGGGGAGGGGGGGAGGGGGAGGGGCGAGACACTGTGCGACGTGACAGGTCCATTACCGCCTTCACGACCAGGCGCGCGGCTCGCGCTCCGGGGTGACGAATGCACTGAAGATGCTGTTACGCGGCCAGCGGGCAACCCGCCCCTCCATTAGAAGAATACATTACGACAACAATGACGCACGGCGGCAAATCGAATCTGCGCGGGGGCGGCGGCGGATCAGCTGCCTCTCGGCTCGTCAGGCGCGCGCCATTAAAGCCGTGTAAACGAATTTCCTGCGCATAATTGAGTGAACGCTGCCGCGCCCGGGGTTTCGCGAAACAGCCCGCGAGGGCGGGTCGCCTTCTGCAGGAATATGATTTTAAGTACTCACTCGTACCTCCTCCGCGCACTTTGTTTGTGTCCCTTCTGCGTCATTTAATTTTAATCGGTGCTATGTTACGCGAATGTAACTGGCTACAATTTGGCGCTTCAAAGTCGTGAGTCATCTACTAGCAACGACTTGTCTAATGGGTGATAACAATTACATAAAACAAACAGCCTGTCTAGCAAGGGGATACATAGCAGACGTGGGAATGTGTTTTTCCCCGTAAGTGCAGCAGCACCATTAATATGTTTTCGGAATATGAGTACAGTGCCGTGACCAATAGCTGTTTCTCTTGGCAGACGAACGGAAAACTGTGCATTGACCTAACAGTGAGCACACTGCACTATAATGGAGTGCACTTTATAAGACGGTGGAAGTGCAGCTCTTGCATAAATGCGAAATTACCTTTTTCTTCGGCTGCGAAGATGTCTCTGCTTCATTTGCTTTATCCAAAGGCCATTAATTTCACGTCTTTTACAAAATATCTGGCCTGTTCTATGTTTTACCGAGCCTCACACTACATACGTTATTTAATTCGTTTGTTTTACTTCATAATTGCTTAACACTACTTTCGTATTATGTTCTGGACGTAACCAAATTAATTTCGGTGTTATCTTGCGTAGGATGTGTTTATGTTGTAAATGAGTGTATACCTCCGCTCGTGTGTGGTTGCTCGAAATACCCTTAGTATACCTACATCAATTGAAATTTGAGGATTTCAGCTGTAACTGGCCTCCAGTGTAGTATGCGTGCGATCCTAAAAGGAACGTTTTCTGCCGATTGGGAGTACTGGCCAAACTGTTCGTCGATCTCAGAAGTTTTCTGATCAGACGTTTGGTTGGACAGACAGTACGTTTCGTTGCTAATAATATATCGATGTTAAATGTAGACCAAAGTGTAGAACTTGGATGAATTGTGCTAATAACAAGTTAAACTGGAGTTGTACGCCGCACACCAGCTTATGTCGATTTTGGGTCTCTGTCGGTGTTTATATTGAAAATAAATTACTAATTACGAGTATCTTCTACAAATTTAGTGTGATTGGAAACGCTTCAAAATCTTTCTACTATAAAAGTGTCCAGCACAGTCGATCCGAGGACTTCAGCGTCAGCGGTTTTTGGCAGGTTTTTATATCGTGGTAGAGGTTAACTGCTGTGGCCAGTGACTGGCTGTCAAATCTCCATTCGTCTGTAATTACATGTCCAATAACACAACTTCCAAAATTTGTGTATATACTTTGCTTATGGATACAAACGCGATGTGAAGGACGATACCTTTTAGAAAGCACGCGGGAAATACATACCATGTAGCAGTCATGTAAACCATGGAGTGTAAACCCCATATACAGTATTTATCACACTGTCCATATCTGCTCTCACGGGAATCTGATTTCAGATTAGCATAACTTTTCCTTCAGATGCAGCTGTTACTTCTAGGTGATGTTTTTTTTCTGTTGGATACAATTAGAACTTGGGAAAGATCTTGCGTCGAGACAAGGCAGGTTTTTAGTTTTCATGATGATAATAACGATTAGGAGAGGGACGCAAAGCGCAGCATACACTAAGACGCTTGCGACTAAGTGGTCAAAATCTTTAAAATTCAAAACATGATGCCATAAAGGGGTGATATCGAATCAATTCTTTTCCTCCTACTTTCACAAACATCGAAACATTCACTCTCTCGCAGATAGAACAGTTTCTCGAGTCCCCTTGTCCTGTTCTCGTCTGACGCTGCAGATCTTAAATACTATAACCAACATATGTAAATTTCATAGACATTCCACGACCCCTGTTGAAAACAGATACTGCGTCATCTTTAGATAATCTAGACATACATTTATCTTAGATGTAGAGACTGACTGTAATATGAATGTTTATACTACTAAGGATAGTCATGTTCTACACGACCTATCAGTGTTTCGTAGAGGCCGTATAGATTTTGCATTGACCGATGCTGAACTTCAACCTGGTCAAGCTTGGCTTACTGGTGTTATTGCTGGTGCTGAATCTTCAATACGTTCATTGCCTACTGTTTGGAGAATTTCCTTCCAGTGCATGTCGAACGTTTATAGTTACGCAAGATGAAGTTTACACAAGGATAGATATTTCATAATATTTTTTATTGGTAAACGTATGTGTTAAGGATGTAGAAGCTTATCTCACTAGGGGTAAGATAGACACTGCCTACAGGAAAATTAAAGAGACCTTTGGAGATGAGAGAACCACTTGCATGAACATCAAGAGTTCAGATGGAAACAAAGATCTCACAAAGAAGGGAAAGCAGAAAGGTGGAAGGAGTATATAGCAGGCCTATACAAGGGCGATGTACTTGAGGACAATATTACGGAAATGAAAGAGGATGTAGATGAAGATGAAATGGGAGATACGATACTGTGTGAAGAGTTTGACAGAGCACTGAAAGACCTGAGTCGAAACAAGGCCCCCGGAGTAGACAACATTCCATTGGAACTACTGACGGCCTTGGGAGAGCCAGTCCTGACAAAACTCTACCATCTGGTGAGAAACACGTATGAAACAGGCGAAATAGCCTGAGACTTCAAGAAGAATATAATAATTCCAATCCCAAAGAAAGCAGGTTTTGTCAGATGTGAAAATTACCGAACTATCAGTTTAATAAGTCACAGCTGCAAAATACTAACGCGAATTCTTTACAGAAGAATGGAAAAACTAGTAGAAGCCGGCCTCGGGGAAAATCAGTTTGGATTCCATAGAAATGTTGGAACACGTGAGGCAATACTGACCTTACGACTCATCTTAGAAGCTAGATTAAGGAAGGGAAAACCCACGTTTCTAGCATTTGTAGACTTAGAGAAAGCTTTTGACAATGTTGACCGGAATACTCTCTTTCAAATTCTGAAGGTGGCAGGGGTAAAATACAGGGAGCTAAAGGCTATTTACAATTTGTACAGAAACCAGATGGCAGTTATAAGAATCGAGGGGCATGAAAGGGAAGCAGTGGTAGGGAAGGAAGTGAGACAGGGCTGTAGCCTATCCCCGATGTTATTCAATCTGTATATTGAGCAAGCAGTGAAGGAAACAAAAGAAAAATTCGGAGTAGATATTAAAATCCATGGAGAAGAAATAAAAACTTTGAGGTTCGCCGATGACATTGTAATTCTGTCAGCAGTTGAACGGAATGGATAGTGTCTTCAAAGGAGGATATAAGATGAACATCAACAAAAGCAAAACGAGGATAATGGAATGTAGTCGAATTAAGTCGGGTGATGCTGAGGGAATTAGATTAGGAAATGAGACACTTAAAGTAGTAAAGGACTTTTGCTATTTGGGGACCAAAATAACTGATGATGGTCGAAGTAGAGAGGATATAAAATGTACACTGGCAATGGCAAGGAAAGCGTTTCTGAAGAAGAGAAATTTGTTAACATCGAGTATAGATTTAAGTGTCAGGAAGTCGTTTGTATGGAGCGTAACCATGTATGGAAGTGAAACATGGACGATAAACAGTTTGGACAAGAAGAGAATAGAAGCGTTCGAAATGTGGTGCTACAGAAGAATGCTGAAGATTAGATGGGTAGATCGTATAACTACTGAGGAGGTATTGAATAGGATTGGGGAGAAGAGAAGTTTGTGGCGCAACTTGACTAGAAGAAGGGATCGGTTGGTAGGACATGTTCTGAGGCATCAAGGGATCACCAATTTAGTATTGGAGGGCAGCGTGGAGAGTAAAAATCGTAGAGGGAGACCAAGAGATGAATACACTAAGCAGATTCAGAAGGATGTAGGTTGCGGTACGTACTGGGAGATGAAGAGGCTTGTACAGGATAGAGTAGCATGGAGAGCTGCATCAAACCAGTCTCAGTACTAAAGGCCCCAAGTACAAACAACGTATGTGGTGCTACGGAAGAATGCTGAAGATTAGAAGGGTAGATCACATAACTAATGAGGAGGTATTGAATAGAATTGGGGAGAAGCGGAGTTTGTGGCACAACTTGACGAGAAGAAGGGACCGGTTGGTAGGATATGTTCTGAGGCATTAATGGATCACAAAGGTCTGTAGAGTAAGCCGAGAACCGGACAGTGTATCAGACAGTATGCCTGATAACAGCTAAATGCCCTCCACGTAGCAATGAATAGGGTTTCATTATCATAATAAATAACGTACAATCTTATAGGTGTTTAAGCGCGGTGCCAGTTCATTTGGCATTTTGGGGTAGATGGCAAGTAACGCTATAAGGTCAATAACTGGACGAAAATTTCAACTAAAATTTGGAAACAAATTTGTTTTATTACATGCGAAATTCAAAAGTCTCCTCTTCGATCTATATGTAATTAAATTATGGTGACGATTTTTTTTATGCGAATGCTTTTGGTATTTCCGTGCAGTTTTAGATTTCTGTTCGAGAGGACACTGACTATACCACACTGAAGCATTGAACGTGTATTTATCAGCTTCGAGTCGAACACTGGTATGCTCTAAGAAGAGATGAGTGCGAAGAAAGTTCGATCGTTTTCATTGGACAGAAGAAAATGATCTCCATTTTCCTGAAGGTGATTTGAGGGATGAATAATTCTGTTTTGGCTGAAGATATTTGATTAATACCGGGACCAAATGTAAACTCATTCTGATGTATACGCTATTTTCCAGCCACAGTTGCTCGTTCTCTTATTAGGTAGCTAGTTTAGATCTCTTTGGATCATCTTCAAATCTACGTAGTCGCTGTCGTTAGTACATAGATGTGAAGCTGATCCAGGGAGTTCTAAACAAGTCACGCATTAAAAAATGAACGTTACATTAGAATTATTGTTTCAAGTGTAAATACAATACCTGTTTTCTCGCTGCTTTACAATACATTGGGCAGCTTATCTATTGTTATGAATTGGTTCGGCGTTGCTGAAAATTCCGACTTTAGTCAAAAACTAGTGATTCTATTTGTGGCAGGCCTCTCATCGATAAATCATTTGGAGACTAGTGATGTTATATAAATATTACCAATTGATAACTTATTGTAATGTATTTATTTGCTCGTACGTTGCAAATTGGCACAGATGATCGCTAACTCCGATCACTTTATGATCATCTTCAGATTTAATTAATCAAAAGTAAAACTCTTTTTTATATAAATATATATAGTCACAAGCTACAAAACATGTCTGCTAAGCCATCATGCTTCCCTGTGACTTGAGTATTGTATGTCAAAGGCATAAAATATGCAATGAGAGCCATGACACGAAGAATTTTGCCCAGATAGAGTGTTGCGGATCATTGTGCTCTACCTAAACTTCACATCGATCCAGAACTTTCTGAGTATGACGATCAAGGGAACTCGTACCAACCTTCTCGGCTAACTACACTAAGGCGACCACAACGTGTCACTAGAGCGCGAGTGAAAATTCTCTCCGGCTTTGCATCTGCATGTTCGTATTACAACGAACGCCCCTGATCCACGGGAAAGAAAAACATGATCTGTTTAAAAGTTATTTCAAAAACTGACATATTTCTGCTGAATCATTTCAAAACCGTAGTGAAGTCGGAAATTGGCGAACTGTTAAGAAAATCCATCCCGCTGTATTTCACTATCTATTTTCTGACTAATTCTACGCGGCCCACCACGAGTTCCTGTATAGTGTCAACCACTTCCTCTCAGAGCAGCACTTGGATACTACTCACATACTTATTGTTAGACATATTTGAATCTCCCCTGCAGTTTTTGCCCTATACGGCTCTCTCTAGTACCATGGAATTTGCTTCATGATACGTTAACACACCATCCTGTGCTTTTTTCATTTCAGTGTTTTCTATGCCTTGTATTTTCTACGATTCGGCAGAGAATCTCCGCAGTCCTCGTCTTATTAGTTCGCATAATTTTGAGCATTCCTCTATAAAACCACATCTCAAACGCTTCAGTTCTCTCCTCTTCCGGTTTTCCCACTCTCCTTGATTCACTGTCGCGCATGCTGTCCTGAAAACGTACATTCTAAGGAATTTCTTCCTCGCGTCAAGGTCTATTTTTGATGACAAGACTTCTTTTGGTCATGAATGCCCTCTTTGCCTTTGCTAAGCGCGTTTTACATTCTCCTTGCTTCGTCAGTCATGTGTTATTTTGCATATAAGGTACCAGAAAGCGTTTAGTTCGTGGTCCCCTTTTATATGTTGAATTTCTCGCTAGTTTCATTTTTGCTGCTTCTCATTACTTTCGTCTTTCTCCGATTTACTCACAAAAAGTATTCAGAACTCAATAGACTGTCAATTTCACTCAACCGGTCCTGTAATTTATCTTCAACTTCACTGAGGATAGCAACGTGATCAGCGAATCTCATCACCGATACATTGTCACCCTGAATTTCTTGAACCTTTATTTTATTTTGCCATTGCCCGTGGAAAGTGTAGAAAGAATGTCAGCAGAGAAGGGTTATTTCCCTGTCTTACCCCTTTTCACCCGAGCACTTCGTTCTTGGACTTCCATTCTTATTGTCAGCTCTGGATACTTTACATATTTCGTATAATCCGACTTCCCCTATAGCCTACTTATATTCTCCTCAGAACTTAAAACATCTTGCACCATTGTACACTCTGGGATTTTTTTCTTAAGCGATGCATTTCTTTCCTGTCGTAAAGTCAAAATTGCCTCTCTGGTGACCTTAAGTTTCCAAGAGTCATCCTCATTGTGATCTAACAGAATCTCAACTCCGTTTTCAATTCTCCTGCGTGTTAATCTTATCAGCAACTTGGATACATGGATCGTTAAGCTGATTGTGCGGTAGTTCTTGCTCATATCTGCCCTTGTCACCTTCCGGATTGTATGAATGATATTTTACCGAAAGTGTGATGGTATGTTTCCAAACCCATAGATTCTACTTCCGTCAGTGATTTCAGAATTGCGAGAGGAATGTTACGTCTCTTCTGCCTTGTTTGACTGCTATCCTTTCAAAGCTCTATTAAAATCCGACTCTAATACTTTATCCCCTATGCCTTTCATATCCGCTCAAAATACTTCCTCAGTCACGTAATCAAACAAGTCTTCCACCTAGTAGAGGCCTTCAGTATTCTCTTCCCACTCATCCTCTCTCTACACATTGCAGTGGAATTCCTGTAACACTCTCAGTGTTGAATCCCTTGCTTTCATTTTCACCCAGGACCGTTCTGACTTTTCTGTATTCTAAGTCAGTCCTTCCGACGACCACTTCATTTTTAGTTTCTTTATACAGGGCTATTCAAAAAAAGGAACAGTTTCCGAACATTTATTTCTTCCAAACTACAAAAGACAGAAACATAACTCTAAGAGAAAAGAACGCGGTCTCTTACGTAAACTCAAAGATAAAAGTCACAAGGTGTGAGGTCTGGAGACCTGGGAGGCCACCAGCAATGAAGTTCACCTTCTGCTGCTCCTCTTCCAATACACCATTGTGGAATAGCGTCATTCAAGTAACGTCGCACGTGCTTAGAGAATCTGTGAATTCGATAACGGGAGACCTGCTACTTTGCGTCTAGCAGGACATGAGACACCGTTTTTATAATTGCAGTATCACACATGGTGCTCACATTGAATACATGAAAATTTCAAATTTTCTTTTTTCTGGAACGTTGGAATTGTGTTTGTGTCTTTTTTACTTCTGAAGCAAATAAATGTTTGAAATTCGTTGCTTCTATTTGAACAGCCCTATGCTTTCACTGTAGATGTCTCGTCATAGTTTCCTAGTATTTGTTATTTGTTTCTTTTCTAAGGTATTTATATTTCTGCAGCGTGAATTTCACTGAAAGTTTTCGTACTTCCTCCTTTTATTGACCAGTTGAATAATTTCCTCGATTAGCCAAGGGTTTTTCGTTTCTACCTATCTCGTTCGTATTTCTGTCTGTCCAACCCCTTTTCAGAATTACGTAAAGTTCTCTTCAGCTAAACTACTTGCTGCCGTATTGGCTATCACAAGTCCCAAAGCCTGAGATGTCTTCAAAAGCATCTCATCTTTCTTACGTACTTCAGCGTCCTACTTCTTTCCCCACTGATTCTTTCGGACGATTGCCTTAAACTTCAGCCTCCTGTTCATCATTACGAAGGATGACGAGCACCAAACTAATATAAATTACTCTTGTAGTAACTCATACTTGTTTAGTCTGCACTTCTTTAGTTAATTAATTCTGTAGTAATATACTCTTTTAGTAACTGTTGGAGAGCTCAATTTCTATTTACTTTTTTAGTTGTAACTAAAGTAGTACACATTGCTGGCACCTTCTTTACGTCCCCTTTCGAAAAATATTGTTTGTCGGCTGACATTATTGCATCTCCTTTTGCGTAACTTATGTTCATCGCTATAGTTTTGGATGCTAGAAAGGATTATTAAATTGAATTATCAAAATTGGAAAATGTAAATGCTATTGTACGAACTAATGGAAAGATCTCTGTATTACGAAAAAGAAACATGCTATTAATGGATGAATCTATTGTTAACCCCGCCATCTGCACCTACCAACGTCATTATTGGTTGGTGACACGTGTTATTTTAAGCGTCACTTTGAGATACTTGCGGGCGGAAAGATGGAGGTAGCTAAGAAAGTTCAAAAAAACATACCAGAAAACGAAAAAGAGCGGTTTGATGAAATAATAAAAAGTATATAACTACTAATGGATCTATAAAGCATAATGTCAACATGCTACAAAGGAAAAAGCATAATTGGGAAAAAATACACGCTGAATACAACGAAGAAGCTCTTACACAAAGGTCACAAGAGCAGCTTAAAGTAATTTGGAAGGACATGAAAGCGAAAGCAAAGAAAATGAATGCTACAAATTTAATTGAGAACAATTTCAAACAGGAGGTGGAGTAGGTGAGACAAAGATGGACGATATAAGCCAAAAGGTTGTAGATATGATCCCACAAGTTTTCCGGTGGCTAGCTTTAGTTAACGACAATGACACATCTGAAGATAATGTGATACTTTCAAGCAACTTCGATAATGATAACTGCTCTGAAGGTAGCAATGGAGCTGCTGAACGTGGAACTTTATCCCATAGTCGTGAACCTCGGCCTGCATTCTCTGGTGGGAGCTTATCGGAAGATGCGCTCAGCAAAAGGACATGCACTTGTAGTGAATAACGGAGAGTTGTTGAGAAAAGCAGACGAGCTTCATTCCTTAAAAATGCGTTTAATACGAGAGGAATACAATGCAGAAATATTATTGATAGAAAGACAAAGAGAAATCATGGAAGAAGAGCGTAACCTTAAAACGGATATTATGAAAAAGTTCAAGAACGTAATGGAGCAAACTTCAGGTTCCTGTTCTTTAGCCAATGCGCACGAGGAATTTGTGTTTTTGTGAAAGAATAAGAAAATATTCGTATGTATTAAACATGTTTTATTTCCTTGATTTTTCTCAAATGGCTACTATGTTCTTGCTTCTTGTATGGCATAATATTTGCGTTTATCACTTCAGCGTCAGTGTTTTTGTGAAAGAATAAGAAAATATTCATATGTAATAAACATGTTTTATTTCCTTGATTTTTCTCAAATGGCTACTATGTTCTTGCTTCTTGTATGGCATAATATTTGCGTTTATCACTTCAGCGTCAGTGTTTTTGTGAAAGAATAAGAAAATATTCATATGTAATAAACATGTTTTATTTCCTTGATTTTTCTCAAATGGCTACTATGTTCTTGCTTCTTGTATGGCATAATATTTGCGTTTATCACTTCAGCGTCGGTACTACATTTTGTTAATTCTTATATTTATCTGAATTTGCGATGATATAAAAGCCGGCCGGTGTGGCCGTGCGGTTCTAAGCGCGTCAGTTTGGAACCGCGTGACCGCTACGGTCGCAGGTTCGAATCCTGCCTCGGGCATGGATGTGTGTGGTGTCCTTAGTTAGGATTAAGTAGTTCTAAGTTCTAGGGGACTGATGACCTCAGTAGTTAAGTCCCATAGTGCTCAGAGCCATTTGATGATATAAAAGAAGTCTTTTGTTTTTGAGAAATAATTGAAACATTGTATGACTTTGTATAACTTAAGATATGAAATGAGAATGTTAGTCAGCAAAAAATATATATATATATATATAAAATTACACATAAATAAAATGAGTCACTTTTCACTGCAGTAGTGGCTTATTTATTCATTTGAAAAGGAAAACTCTTTACACTAACTTCTAATTTTACTAGAAAACCAGGTATAATTGTAATTAAAGTAATTAGGTGTAATAGACCATCCGACAGCTTGGCCTGCAGCATCTGTTTCTGACTGAAATGCGTATTGTTCGAAGTCATTCACCTCCACAGCATCAGGTGAACCACATCTCAGAGTTGTTGTTCCAGAGTTGTGTAGAACTGCAGCAGCCACAATACCATTCCTACAACGAGCGGAGTGGCGCAATGATTAGCACACTCGACTCGTATTCGGGAGGACGGCGGTTCAAACCCGTCTCCGGCCATCCTGAATCAGATTTTCCGTGAGTTCCCTAAATCGTTTCAGGCAAATGCGCGCTGGTTCCTCTGAAAGGACACGGCCGATTTACTTCCCGATAATTCCCTTATCCGAGCTTGTACTCCTTCTCTAACGACCTCGTTGTCGACGGTACGTTATACACTAATCACCTCCTCCACCATTCCCACACTTTTTCGGTTTGAATCGCATTGTTTTAGTGAGAATTCGGAAACGTTTCTTCCAAACACCTAACGTTCGCTCTATTACAGATCTGGTAGCAATATGAATCTCTATTGGAACGCCGTTCGGCTCCTGTGTGGGCTCGGAACACAGACTTCATAAGATGTTTGGAGATAGCATATCCACTATCTCCAACAAGCAACCCATCATATCGTGCATTTTAAAATTCTGCAGAAAGTCTACTATTGTCCGAAATGCGTGCATCATATGTGATACCCAGCCAATGACTTGCCGCGTTCAAAATATTCGTATTGGCATCACAGATGATTTTTGTATTGATAGAAAATAAATTCTTGCGATTTCTGTGTAGTTCTGCTTGTGCTCCAGAAGGACAAAGTATTGGTATATGTACACAATCTATGACCCCAATGACATTTGGTAATCCACCGGTTAGCTATAATACCCTTTCGTTCTTTGATATATTTTCTTGGCTCCGTGGCATCGATGCATACAGTGGCTTTAAGGCAATTAAGCTATTTACTAAACTGTCAAAAGCTCTTGCAGGAGTAGTACGATGGAATTAATGAGATCTCATGTAACGATTTGGTAAGTACCTCAAGAAAGATTCGCGGTCCACAAAGAAGTTTCAGCCTAGGAGACAAACCACGGTTCCTGTCAGAATTATGCTATAGTAACGCCTCCAACATACAAAGCAGCAACTCAAAATATTCCTTACGAAACCCAAACCGCTCTTGGAAATCACTGTCGCTGTACTTCACACACTCTTCTCTCCATTACAACCCTCATTCTTGGGATGTTCACCTCTTCCTCCATCTCCATACATTCTTCGTAGTCCAGGTAATCCATACAATTCGACACCTAAAAAACTCAAATGTTGCAACTTACTCTCTTATTTAACTCCTACTACTGCCTAGGAGTCAATTTTGGCCTTATTGCCTCCTTAAGTTACTGACGTAGTATCGTACCCTTCAGTGGTGCTCTCCACCAGTAATGGAGTAAATAAATTTACTTCGGAAGTAAATGAAAAACTTACTCCTGGGGTAATTTACTCTTTATTTCAGTACTATTGACTGGAAGTCATCAATTTCCTTCTCTCTTAGTAACTTACTACTTTAGTTTCACTTACTTGTGGTTGGTGCTCATCACCGTAAGTTCTTATATGAGTCTTCACCTGCTCCTGGATACATCTTACTATCAATAACTTATTTGGGAATCTCTGTCTAGCTGGAATTTTCTGTGTTTCCGGGCCTTTCTGACAACAGTTGCTGTGCTGAATCCCAGACGATGAATTTTAGGAACGATCGTGCAAATGCTTGTCTGTTTTACGATAGTTCAGCTTTAAATCTATAACGTCAGGTGTTTTAGCAGAGTACGTTATACGTATAAGAGGCGGACTTGAATTTCCGTAACTTCGCAGTATCCTGCAGCCTCAGCATACACACTGTAAAGAAAATGATATGCATTCATATTCAGGGAAAAAAGAACACTTTGAACGACTGGAGATATGACGTTCATATTCACAGTACATTTACATTAATGTGTTCTCCAGAAATGATTAACATTTCAGTCACCTCCATTCAGCATGTGTCCTATTGCCTAGTAGGCACAGGGTACGTTATAGGACGTGATAACTTGTTCCATGCGTGATAACATCGTCGCGTATAGGGCGCTAATGGCGTCCTGTGGCATAGCCATCCAAGCTGCGTTCACCTGGTTCCAAAGTTCATATGTCGAGGTTGGCATTGGGTCACAACGTTGCACACGTCATTTCACCATATTCCACAGATTTTGGATTGGCGACAATTCTGGTGATTTGGCTGGCCATCGCTAAAGGCTGACATACAGCGAAACCAAGGAGGCACGTGTTAGTGCATCAAAATGTGGTCGTGCATTGTCTTGCTGAAAACTGGCGTCAGGAGTGTTGTGCAGATAGGATATGGATACGGGCTGCAAGATGTCATTGACGTAGATCATAACGGCCACTGTGCACTGGACACACACACCACACCTAAGGCCTTGAGTTGATGCTGTATGTCTTGTGCGAATACCGTTCCCCCTGTATGCTGCGAACCAAAATGCGACCCACCATTTTCAAACAAACAGAACCCGGATTCTTCCGAAACCACGCCACTACTGTCGCCAGTAACGTCGTTCCATACACCATTGCCATGTAGCATGCTTCTGACACTCGTCAAAGGCAGGTGGAGAAGTGGACGACGAGTACGTAACCCACAGCGTAATATACAGCGACGCGCTGTCACCCCTGATATCGCACGATGTGTTCCACTGTTGCACCAGAAGCGAGGAGGTCGCAGATCTGACCTGCAGTGATACTGCATCAGATGTTGATCTTCTCGGGTTGTGGTCTGGGTGGTGCGGCCTGACCCACCTCGTCACGTTCTACGGCCTTCCGTGAATCATTTTGCACACTGCCAATACACTTCGTCCAACACGAGCAGCAAGTTCCAAGATGGATGTTTGACATTCTCTCATGCAAGTAACGTGCCCTTTATCAAACTCATACTTCTGCGAAGAATCCTGGACGTCTACTCAAATCACATTGATCCATTACCTTCGGTTTACGGCGATAACGAGAGCTGCAGGCACATTTTACCGTTACGTAGTGTTGCGCCGCGATATCGGTGTTGACCTAGAACCCAAGTGCGTACTTGGTTCAAACGCTAACCATTTCTACAGAAATTGTTGGATGTGAGGTCCGCCAGTTATGCAGAACACCGCTTTTTATCAGTATCCAAACATGTTTCGGCATCATTGTGCCATCATCGGTGGGTTTTAGTTTTCATTTATTCTTTGCATTTGGTGTGTATGAATTTTCTGGATCGCTTGTGTGTTAATTAGTACAGGTAGCTTGTCATGTGCAGCTAGCACATTGTGTGCAGAGAATTAAAAAGAATAGAATAGAATTGGCTAGCAGCTCCTCGTAAGCGGCACATTTACGTAGTCATTCGTGTGAAGAGCGACGCTATTTTGTGCTGGACGACTAGAACGAGTAATGAATCGTGTTACACTCTATGGTATTATTACTCTTCAGGAAACGCTAAATGAGGAAGGATATGAGCACAAGTCTGTATCATTGTGTGCTGTGTACAGTAGACGAACAGTTGGGAGACTACAACTATCAGCATAACAATGTATTTTGTCATAAAGCAGCATCTTCCTTGTAATGGACTAGCCCCCACAGAGTCCCAACCTGAAATCAATCGAACACATCTGCAATCAGTAAAAACGTCGACTTCTCTCCGAACCCTAGCGTCCTACATCAGTTCGTCCTGTTTTTCAGCTCTGGATTAAAAATGGACTGCCATTTCTCCACAGACATTCAGACACCTCATTGAAAATGTCCCGAGCTGATTTAGCGCTTTTACAAAGCCGAAAGTTGGACACACCCTGTATTAATCTCCAGTGCTAGGTGTCTGGATGCTTTTGATCAGATATTGTATATTCATCGGTGTTCAGAAACAGCGCCGGGATAATTTTTACGCATCATCTAGAAAAAAGTTAAGGTACGTAACCTGCAACCAGGCAAACACAGAAATCTTTACTTCACAGAATCATGGAACGTCGCTAGAGAGGCCAAAACATCACACAGCCGTTGGTAAAGTAGAGTATGTCACAGTAACTAATTTTCAGCATATACGGAAATGTTACTGTTGTGGTAGGAGGATCCTGACTACCAATTTATTCACAATACTCCAATTTACGAAACATCGGCGCCATGTAATTCAGGCTCCTGTAATTGCATGCTACTGTGGGAGGATTTCAATGGTTACCAGTACTGCAGACATGTATCTGCAAACAAGCAAAAAATTAATTATCTAACATTATTTTTATAGGTGATAATTAAAAATTACGACTGGCTTCATTACAATGTAAGACAGCAATCAGATACGCTGACGGAAAAAAAATAGCAACACCAAGAAGAAGTTGTGAGATGTAAACTAAAGTTGGTAGGCGTGTTTCTATATGTGAAACAGGACGTCTGTTCTAATTTCGCGCCAGTCGCATAAGAATGGCGCTATTAGCGCCATTGTGAGGATTAAAATCAGTTTTGCTTTAAATACACGCTGTAACGATTGTGAGCGTTGGTTACCTTTGAGATTGGACATGGTGAGTTCATCTTAGTTAGGAACGCTTTTAAGGCAACAAAGACACATTATCAGCACCTCACTGAGTTTGGACGAGGTCGTGTAATAGGGTTACGACAGCATGAGCACTCTCGTGGTTATCCCACGCACCATGCTGCAAATTTGTACGTCAAACTGGTGATTCGACCTGTTGTGTTGCCATTTATGAACAGCATTCCAGGGAGTGTTTTCCAACAGCACAACGCTCGCCCACATACCGTAGTTGTAACAAGACATACTCTACAGAGTGTCATCATTTGCCTTGGCCTTATCGTTCACCAGCACTCTCTTTTTTTTTTTCATCTGACTTCTGACTGGTGTGATGCAGCCCGTCACAGATTCCTCTCCTGTGCCAACCTCTTCACCTAAGAGTAGCACTTGCAACCTACGTCCTCAATTATTTGCTGGATGTATTCCAATTTCTGTCTTCCTCTACAGTTCTTTCCCTCTACAGCTCCCTCTAGTACCATGGATGTCATTCCGTAACGGTCTGGAACCGCACGACCGCTACGGTCGCAGGTTCGAATCCTGCCTCGGGCATGGATGTGTGTGATGTACTTAGGTTAGTTAGGTTTAAGTAGTTCTAAGTTCTAGGGGACGTATGACCACAGCAGTTGAGTCCCATAGTGCTCAGGGCCATTTGAACCATTTGAACCATTCCGTAACATCCTGTTCTTTCTCCATCTCATATTAATTTCCTCTCCGATTCTGCGTAGAACCTCCTCATTCCTTACCTTATCAGTGCACTTAATTTTCAACATTCACCTGTAGCTACACATCTCAAATGGTTGGATTCCGATCTGTTCCGGTTTTCTCACAGTCCATGTTTCACTACGTACAATCCTATGCTCCAGAATAGGAAGGCCCTTCCTAGAAATTTCTTCCTTACATTAACCGCTATGTTTGATAATAGCAAACTTCTCTTGGCCAGGAATGCCCTTATGGCCAGTACTAGTCAGTTTTTGATGTCCTCCTTGCTCGGCCCGTCATTGGTTATTATACTGGTTATTCCAAAACCTTATCTACTTAATGACCGTCAATTCTAATGTGAAGTTTCTCACGGTTTTCATTTCTGCTAATTCTCATTACTTTCGTCTCTCTTCGATTTACTCTCAGTCCACATCCTGTAATCCTTAGATTGTTCATTCCATTCAGCATATCATGTAATTCTTTTCACTTTCGCTCTGGATTGCAATGTCAACAATGAATCGTATTATTGATATCCTTTTACCTTGAATTTTACTTCCGCTCCTCAATCTTTCTTTTATTTGCATCATTGCTTCTAGAATATACAGATTGAACAATAGGGGCTAAAGACTACTTACTTCTGTCATACATTCTTTTTTAATCCGAGCGCTTCGTTCTTGGTCGTGCACTCTTATTATTCCCACTTTGCTCGTGTCCATATTGTATATTACCCATCTCTCCCTATATCTTAGCCCTATTTTTCTCAAAATTGCGAACTTCTTGCACCATTTTACATTGTCTACCGCTTCTTCCAGGTAGACAAATCCTATGAACGTGTCTTGATTTTTCTTTAGTATTGCTTCCGTTATCAGCCACAAAGTCAGAAATGCCTGTAGAGTGCATTAACCTTTTCTCAAGCCAAAGTGAACATCATCTAGCACATCTTCAATTTTCTTTTCCGTTCTTCTGGATATTGTTCTTGCATGAGCTGTGAAGTTGATTGTGCGATAATTCTCACACTTATCAGCTCTTGCATTCTTCGGAATTGTGTGGATGATATTTTTCCGAAAGTCAGATGGTATGTAGACAGACAAACACTCCTGGAAATTGAAATAAGAACACCGTGAATTCATTGTCCCAGGAAGGGGAAACTTTATTGACACATTCCTGGGGTCAGATACATCACATGATCACACTGACAGAACCACAGGCACATAGACACAGGCAACAGAGCATGCACAATGTCGGCACTAGTACAGTGTATATCCACCTTTCGCAGCAATGCAGGCTGCTATTCTCCCATGGAGACGATCGTAGAGATGCTGGATGTAGTCCTGCGGAACGGCTTGCCATGCCATTTCCACCTGGCGCCTCAGTTGGACCAGCGTTCGTGCTGGACGTGCAGACCGCGTGAGACGACGCTTCATCCAGTCCCAAACATGCTCAATGGGGGACAGATCCGGAGATCTTGCTGGCCAGGGTAGTTGACTTACACCTTCTAGAGCACGTTGGGTGGCACGGGATACATGCGGACGTGCATTGTCCTGTTGGAACAGTAAGTTCCCTTGCCGGTCTAGGAATGGTAGAACGATGGGTTCGATGACGGTTTGGATGTACCGTGCACTATTCAGTGTCCCCTCGACGATCACCAGTGGTGTACGGCCAGTGTAGGAGATCGCTCCCCACACCATGATGCCGGGTGTTGGCCCTGTGTGCCTCGGTCGTATGCAGTCCTGATTGTGGCGCTCACCTGCACGGCGCCAAACACGCATACGACCATCATTGGCACCAAGGCAGAAGCGACTCTCATCGCTGAAGACGACACGTCTCCATTCGTCCCTCCATTCACGCCTGTCGCGACACCACTGGAGACGGGCTGCACGATGTTGGGGCGCGAGCGGAAGACGGCCTAACGGTGTGCGGGACCGTAGCCCAGCTTCATGGAGACGGTTGCGAATGGTCCTCGCCGATACCCCAGGAGCAACAGTGTCCCTAATCTGCTGGGAAGTGGCGGTGCGGTCCCCTACGGCACTGCGTAGGATCCAACGGTCTTGGCGTGCATCCGCGCGTCGCTGCGGTCCGGTCCCAGGTCGACGGGCACGTGCACCTTCCGCCGACCACTGGCGACAACATCGATGTACTGTGGAGACCTCACCCTCCACGTGTTGAGCAATTCGGCGGTACGTCCACCCGGCCTCCCGCATGCCCACTATACCCCCTCGCTCAAAGTCCGTCAGCTGCACATACGGTTCACGTCCACGCTGTCGCGGCATGCTACCAGTGTTAAAGACTGCGATGGAGCTCCGTATGCCACGGCAAACTGGCTGACACTGACGGCGGCGGTGCACAAATGCTGCGCAGCTAGCGCCATTCGACGGCCAACACCGCGGTTCCTGGTGTGTCCGCTGTGCCGTGCGTGTGATCATTGCTTGTACAGCCCTCTCGCAGAGTCCGGAGCAAGCATGGTGGGTCTGACACACCGGTGTCAATGTGTTCTTTTTTCCATTTCCAGGAGTGTATATTCTGCACACATTGTACTATGTGAATAGTCGTTCTGTTGCTACTTACCCAATAATTTTAAAAATTCTGATGAAATGTTATCTATCCCTTCGGTCTTATTTGACAGTAAGGCCTCCAAAGCTCTCCTAAATTCGGTTTCTAATACTGGATCCCCTGTCTCTTGTTAATCGACTACTATTTGTTCTTCTACCACATCAGACAAACCTTTCCTTTCATAGAGGCCTCCAAAGCACTCTTTCCACCTATCCGTCCTCTCCTCTGCATTTAACAGTGGAATTCCGGCTACACTCTTAATGTTATCGCCCGTGCTTTTAATCCCACCGAAGGTTGTTTTGACTTTTCTGTATGTCGGGTATGTCCTTCCGACAGTCATTTCATTTTCGATTTCTTCACATCTTTCATGCAGCCATTTCGTCCTAGCTTCCCTGCCCTTCCTATTTATTTATTTCCTCGGCGACTTGTAGTTCTGTGTTCCTGAATTTCCTGGAACGTTTTTGTGCTTCATCCTTTCCTCGATCAACTGCAGTATTTCTTCTCTTAGCCATGGTTTCTTGCCAGTTACTTTCTTTGTATCTATGTTTTTCTTTCCAACTTCTGTGATGGTCCTTTTTAGATATTTCCATTCCTATTCAACCTGTATTGCCTACTGAGCTATTCTTTATTGCTGTATCTATAGTCTTAGAGAACTTCAAGGATGTGTTGTCATCCCTTAGTACTTACGTATCCCACATCCTCACTACCACATTGTGATCTGAGTCTGTGTTTGCTCTTGGGTACGCCTTAACAATCCAGTATCTGATTTCGGAATCTGTCTGACCATAATGATATCTTCCCGTATCACCCGGCCTTTACCAAGTATACCGCTTCCTCTTGTGATTCTTGATCAGAGGATTCACTATTGCTGGCTGAAATTTATTACAGAACTCAATTAATCTAATCTCCTCTCTCATTCCTTGTCCCAAGCCCATATTCTCCTGTAACCTTTTCTTCCAGTCCCCCATGACTATTAGATTTTCATGTACCGTATTAACCTTCCCATATCCTCATATACTTTCTCTCTTTGATCTTCAGCTTGTGACGTCGGTATAGATACCTGAACTATCGTTGTTGGTGTTGGCTTTCTGTCAGTTCTCATAAGAACAACCCTGTGACTGTTCACTGCAAGACACTCTTTGCACTACCTTTCTGTTCATAGCAAACCCCCCTCCGGTTATACCATTGTCTGCTGCAGTTGATATTAGCCTACACTCATATGACCGTAAATTCTTCAGTGACCGCTATTACATCTAGATTGTCTTTGCATTTCCCTTTTCAGATTCCTTAGCTTCCCAACCACATTCAGGCTTCTGACATTTCACGTCCCGACTCGAAGATAGTTATCCTTTCGTTAACTATTCATTTTTTTTTCTCATTGTCACTTCCCCCTTGGCAGTCTCCTGCCGGAGATTCCAACGGGGAACTATTCTGGAATCTTTTGACAATGGAGAGGTCATGATACTTTTTTAATTACAGACCACATGTCTTGTGGATACACGTTGTGTCTTTAATGCAGTGGTTTCCATTGGCTTCTGCATCCTCATGCCGTTGCTCCTATCGAGTACATATGTGACGTCATCGGACTACAACTTCAGCGTCATCCACAAACAGCATTAACCGTTCGCGCATTGACGGACAAAGTGCAACTGACATGGAACTGCATCCCACAAGCTAGTCTCTGGCATCTGTGCAACACCGTACATACACGTTTGCATGCTTGCATTCAGCATTCTGGCGGCTACATCGTTTATTAATTTGTCATTAATTCTCATTTGCAGTGGTTTATCTCACACTTAGATCAACGTGTGATTTTGCCATGTTAATCACTTAAATACGTTAGCTAGACAACTGTATTCCCAATTTTTCATTACTATCCTTCAATTTTTCCGTCAGTGTATTTCATCGGCATGGTTTTGTAATCAGAAATACCTCAAACACTTTACGGAGCTCTGTGAACAATTACGTCGATGCGCTGGCAACAGCAACGACCATTCGTCTCTCTTTAATAGTCCCTAGACCCGTTGCAAAAGCATCGTACGGGTGAAATTGAGTTTTTCTGGCATCGCGATCGGTGCTACGTCACCAGCGGGAAATGTACGACCGGAGCAAAGGGCAGCGATCGAGAACAGAGCTGTCGGGCTGGGAGAGGGCGGCGCCGGCCCGCCGCAGGCTGCGATATATCGCTTCTCATATGCGGCGCGGCAGAATCTGCGTGGCGGCCCTAACAGCACTATAAAGCGCCGCTTTACGGCCTCGTAAAGTAGCGACATATTCTCGACGTGTCGCCACGTTCTCTGGCTGGCATTGGCCTGCCGGCTGCCTCGCGGGCTGGCGGCATCAGCGGCGATGAGTGGCGCCGAACAAATATAGTGCTGCTCTCTTACTCTCTGATACGAGGTAGAGATTCGCGCTAGGAAGAGTCGAGCAGCGACTGGATGCAGTGCGCATGTCAGACCAGAGATTTTTCCCTCTCTGGCTTGTCAATGTAACCGACAGCTCGTCTCGTGTTACGCCTCATACCTGTCGCACTGCCAACTTACCTACCTCTTCTTTCGAGAGGCGTTGTATAAGTAATGCTTCAAATTTTTTGTCGGCCGATTTCGGTTGAGAAAAATGTGGAAGTGGTTTGAGACGTTTTTGAATATTCACGCTTCATGACGTTCCGATAGGTGGCGGAGCTGTACATAGCATTCATGCTTTCGGGGAAGAGAGCTTGAAAGGGTCCTGTAGCCACCTTTCATTAGTCTGGTAGCCCAATTTCACTAGCATTTCTGTTTCTTTTCCTTGTTTCTCTTATCTCATAACTCTCATAGTGGTGTGATTGAATGAATGTGGTTGTGTATCAAGTTGCTAGACGGTGGCGTAGTCTGCTGCAGGAAGTCTGCCATAGTAATACAGATTCAGCAGCAGTTGTACAGAATAGCCAACTCTCGTAGTGGTCAAGTAGGCAAAGACGTATGCGCTGCTTGTGAAAAATCCACCTGCGTTAGATTGGTGGCGGAAATGGCATCTTTGGGTTTTCCGGGCCACTCGGAGCGTGGAAGAGGCTGCAGAAGAAAAAGGGAGGCAGTCTGCCGCCGGTAAGGGAAGCGTCCACAGCTGTGCTCCAGTCGAAGAAGGGTGAATTAGACTGACCGCGTGGCGCGTTGTTACTTCACGAGAGGAGTGCCGTTTAGCTTTTGGTCTCGCTTTTCAACTCTGGAAGATTGCTTTGCCTTGTCGCAGCAAGGAATGCAAAACTTTGGCAGATTTTTCTTTTAGTAAATTTCTATAGCAGACTTGGATCCGCCGGAAGAGCGCCACGCAAAAGTGTCGATAAGAAGTGAGCACTCGCTTCTGTATGAATGTCTGTTTGCCTTCAGCTGTGCCTGTATAATCTTTCATTTTTCTAAATATTAATAGCTTTGCCTTCTCGTAAATTTTCCTTGCTTTATGTATCTTTCGTCCGTGGGGAGCCGACCACGTGGTTGAACATTAGAGTTTGTTGGGCTACCGTCATCACTAACTGTCCGGTCTTATGTTTGTTTTAAAGAATGTTAACTGTTCATGATTGTGTGATGTGATATTGTTGCAACTTGTCCACGATACCTAGAAATTGCGTCTCCACAAACCACGTGGGCACGCGGGTGTACTGCGAAACGTGTACCGTTTCACGAGTTATTGAACTCAGTTATCAGGCAACAGCAGTTGTATGAATGATTCACACCAATGATTTTAGGTTAGATTATAACGGTGAATGCATCGATGCTTTTCTTTAATGTTTTAGGAATTAATGTTATCAGGAATTGTGTACATGCGTCACGTCAATATCTTAGGAATAAATGATTTTATACACAATTTTCTCTTGCATTCCGAGCTTACGTTTTTGCACCTAAGCCACTCACCTCGTAACTTTCCTCTTATCACATCCAACGCGTTTCCTTACGCACAGGTCCAGTGATTACTTTTCCCTTTTATTTTAAAAAAAAATGGCTCTGAGCACTATGGGACTCAACTGCTGAGGTCATTAGTCCCCTAGAACTTAGAACTAGTTAAACCTAACTAACCTAAGGACATCACAAACATCCATGCCCGAGGCAGGATTCGAACCTGCGACCGTAGCGGTCTCGCGGTTCCAGACTGCAGCGCCTTTAACCGCACGGCCACTTCGGCCGGCTTTATTTTAAAACAAATGCTTTAGATTAAGTCTTACTTTCAGGTGTGTTGCTGGGAGTTGATCTTCTGCACAGTGTTCATGCATGTGCTATTTATTGTAAATGGTTGATTCTCGTGAACAGTGCACGGGAAATACTATTAATTACATCGCATCCCCTATGAGCGATATCACGACGTACGTATTTTTATGAGTTTTTGGTCTGTGATCAAATTAATTTATTTTCCGACTCGGCCAAACCTTTGATTAGTTTTATGGTTAGAGTCGGTGGCGACCATAATCTTCTCACGTTAATTTCACAATCAATAAGCATTGCCATTCCCACTCTTAACGTAACAACCCGTAGAAACAGTTTAGTTACAAGCTGTCATTGAGTTAGTTTTAGCGGAAAACCAGAATATCACAGATATTCATATTTGCTTGCATTGTGTTTACGGAACAAGAGCACGGTGAGTCGTTGAGCGAGGCGCGTGTCATCACCACAACAAGGTCACGCAAGCCTGTCCTATCTCTTGCGTGCCCACGGGCCGCACACAGTTGTGACTCCTCCCATGTTGGAACGTGCGAACACTTTCACTCGATGCAATCGACGGATCACAACCAAACACTTCGCTGCTCAACTGGACTTTTCGATTGGTAGTGCTGACAGACGGATACACCAGTTGGAGTATTCAAAGGTGTGTGCCCAGTGGGTTCCTCGCTGCCCAACAGAAGACCATGGAGAGCAACGAAGGATCATTTGTGCGGATCTACTTGCTCGTTACCAGGCTGATGGTGACAATTTTTGTCGTACACAGTCACAGCCGATGAAACATGAATAAATAAGTAATTCAAGAACAGTCTTAATTGCATTTATTAGTGTTATAATACCGCCAACCGGTTTCAACCCGACGTAGAGGTCATCTTCTAGGCGTTTACACCATTGGTCGACTACTGGTGGTGTCACTCCTGTCTACATAATGGCAGGAAACTATGTAGACAGGAGTGACACCACCAGCAGTCGACCAATAGTGTAAACGCCCAGAAGATGACCCCTACGTCGGGTTGAAACAGGTTGGCGGTATTATAACAATAATAAATGCGATTAAGACTGTTCTTGAATTATTGATTAATCATACTAATCGCTGCTTCTCTCCACAACCATGTTGTCCAAAAATCGATGAAACATGGGTTCATCATGTGGAAGGAAACAAAACGGCAATCCATGGCGACGGGCCGCACCGGCTCTGCTCCGAAAAGGAGTTCAGAGCCGCACTCTAAGCCAGTAAACTCATGGTGCTGTCTTCTATGACTTTGGATTATTCTGTCTGGTGTTCGTCCGTCAAGGTGCAACGATTGTGGTACCCTCACGAAACTGAAGGAACATGTTAGTCGCCCCAAAAATGCAAACTAACTTCTCCTTCTCCACGACAACGCAAGATCTTACAGAAGTCTGCGTATCCACGAGGAGCTCACAAAATTTATTGGTCTCTTCTTCCTCATCCATGCTACAGCCCGGATCTAACACCTTACATCTTCCTCGGCCAAAGAAGGATGCAATCGACTGGTTCAAATGGTTCAAATGGCTCTGAGCACTATGGGACTTAACTTCTGAGGTCATCAGTCCCCTAGAACTTAGAACTACTTAAACCTAACTAACCTAAGGACATCACACACATCCATGCCCAAGGCAGGATTCGAACCTGCGACCGTAGCGGCCGCTCGGTTCCATACTACAATCGACTGGAAGCTGCAAGTGTATGACGGGGAGGTTACTGACGCAGCAAGAAGTTGGCTCGGACGTCGACCTGTAGAGTGGTACCACAAGAGCATACGGGTCCTCCCAGCAAGGTGAAGTAAAGCCATCGCTTTGAATAGAGACCATATTGAAAAGTAGGGTTCTGTAAACAAAAGAGTTGGTATAATTAGAATCCAGAATAAGACCAACCTGTTTTCACAAAAAAATTGTGTTGCGCTAGTTAAAGAACGACCCCTCGTGCTTTCCTGTGTTTTTATCGATGCCACTGTTGCGGGCAGCCTGTTAAACGTTGTCATGCAAAGTAAGTATTTGTTTCTTAATGAATCTTTCACTCTACGGTGTAGAGTGTGCGATTTTCAGACTTCTTGTGAAGTTAAAACATTGCACTAATCAAGGGATTCAAGCCTGGAACGCCTGCCGTTGTGGCCGAGCGGTTCTAGGCGCTTCAGTCTGATACCGAGGAACCGCTACGGTCGCAGGTTCGAATCCTGCGCTTGGAATGGATGTGTGTGATGTCCTTAGGTTAGTTAGGTTTAGGTAGTTTTAAGTTCTAGGCGACTGATGACCCCAAATGTTAAGTCCCATAGTGCTCAGAGCTATTTGAACCATCAAACCTGGAACGCTTCTTTGTGGGCAATATTCGTATCGAACGAATTATACAAGTATATCGTGTTGCAAAATTAGGTACGTCGCGTCGTCTCTGGATCAACTGTACGTTGATAACAGACACTCATATGACATAACATTGCAATGAAGAGGAGACGAAAATTGCAAATCAGATTTGAAGATGTTCGTAATCATTACAAATGTGTATTTTATTTATTTATCATTTATCTATTGGTGTTATATCTGATCCCACAGTCTGCTATTTTTACGGCAGGTTGTTACCTCTACCTTTATCTGTTCTATTTGCTTCACCCTTATCAAGAAAAAAAATTAGAGAGCAAGAAGAGTGAAGTAATAGTGAAAGAAAAGCCTACCACCCTAGGACACTCTGTCCGTTTTTCGTCGTCTTCTTCTTCTTCTTCTTCTTCAAGGATTAAACTCAGTGACTTCTTGTGACTTATTAAAATTTGTTCCTATCTCTTCTTTGATATTCCCAAATTTCAATTTCCCACTGGCCTGTATCTACTTGCTGATTTTAGTGGTCTTCATTCGCTCATACGTTCTGGACTGTCTTTTCAATTTTAATGTAGTTTTATTTTATGTTTTTGGTTCAATAACTGCAGTGCTTCTCCAGTGTCTTCATTTCTCAATCGATCTCAATTAAAACATCCTTTTATAGACGTTAGAAATTTCATTTCTGCTGCGTGCATGCTGCTTTCATCTTTCTCGTTATCCTGACTCATTTTCATTACATTAAAAGACGTGAGCTGGGTGTTGCTTCGGTCTTGTATTTCTCTTACTTAATGCTCTTCTACTGTGCTGCGTATCATTCGAAACATAAATTAATAATTATGTCTCTAGTGGCGTCAAAAGAAGCATTACAGCCAAGTTAGCTAAAGTTAGAAACTTGTTCAATGAAATGTATTCGCAGTTGCGAATATGAACTACCATCAGCTGTATAACGTAATGATGACAAGGAAAATTACTGCCGGACTAGGACTCGAACCCTGATTTCCAGCCTACCGAGAGCGCTCGCCTTACCATTTCGCAATGCGAGCACTACTCACGGTTAGACTCAAAGTTCCACATATCGTCAACCATACGTCCACAACCTGTACTCGTACATCCATTATTTATATTCCCTTAATAGGGAGATATGTTACTTGAAAGTCGCTTGCTCCGCGTCGGCGGATAAATATGTGAACCTATCAATTGCAGCGCCTGTGTTATTCCGAACTACGATGCAAAGTTCCTTCGGACATGAACTTCGCATGTTAATTACAAATGATACAGACACTGCAATATCATTTTAATCAGTTAGTTATTGATCATTATTTTGGCTATTATGCGTTTCGTCCTAAGAAAGGCCATCCATGACCTTGTTTTTGTTTATGGAAATGTTTAGTTTATACTGGGCTGACCACAATTTATGGAACGCTCTTTGCAGTACTTCTTGTTTTACCTATAAGCAGCAGATCGTCAGAAAATAGCAACGTATTAATAAATTCGCTTTGTCCTGGGTTAATACCATCTATCGAAAGTGTATTTTGCCACATACTAATGTTGTCGTCTAAATAACTATTAAAAAGTGACGGAGAAAGACTACACACCTATCTTATTCTTTGATTTGTAACTAATACCTGTGTTGAAATACCTCCCCAACAAGGTAAGGTGGTAGTCCCTGAGGAAGACCTTGTTCCTTTATAGTGTTAACCAGCAACCTTGGAGTTGTTCGAAATTACTGATCAAGCAGTTCTCTAAATTCAAGTATACCCATAAGTTGAAGTACTGCCACGTGATCATCCTTCTGTGTATATCGGCAGCACTAGAGCCTTCACATTACCATTTGGGTTCCTCTGAGGGCGTATTTGGTACAATTTAAATAATTGTACACTATAAATGAACACATTACATCGTTAATTAATCTACTCATTAGCATCCCATTCCGACTCATCATCTTCACCTTGCAAACTTAGAATGACCGATGAGCTCTCTTCCTCGCCGTTGAACTCCTCGAGGTTGTTCAGCAGCTATTGGTCTTCTTGTACGCATAGGCCTACGTTATGGACCTCGTTGATCTGGAACCCATTTGAGCACCAGATGTAATAGCCCATACTTCATCAATATCACTGCTGAAACAGTCATATTGCAGTGTTCTTCATATGCTACAGGTATCAGAAAGTAACTTCCCTCCTTCGGTAACCGCTAAGCACTCAGATATGGAACTTTTCCGTTCGCGGCTAGTACTATTACCCGCTTGGCTCTCCAGGCACTATTCAGGACCCGCCATCACAATTTCATTTCGGATAGCGTCTCCCCCTACTTAATGAACTTTACAAAATGCTCATCTGCTTGCGCTGCGCGAGTAATGCACGCTGGATAACGGAGACTAATGTGAGAGGTACACTGGTAGATTTGAAGATGTGAGGATGAGTCCCGAGTCGCACCGGAATATCTCGGTCGGTATGAGTTTTGGCTCGATGGCTAGGTTCCGCGTTCGTGTCTCTTGCCGGCATAAATGGTTATTCTGCCAATAAGTTTCTAAATACGAACAACAATGTTCCTCCCGCTCTTTCCTGCAATATTAAGTTTCACAAACGTTTTCTACCAGTATCTTGTTTGTTCAGAGACGACGCGATGTACCTTATTTCTCAATAGAGCAATATTATACCTCTTACCGTGAAAGTAAAAGTTAATCTGTGGACTCGAATGAAAACCTATACTCACATATTCAAGAAATAGTGATAACTAGCTCAGCATCAGCTGCTTCGCTCGAGTAGACTGTGTGGTTTGCAATTTTTTTTTTTTTTTTTTTTTGTTTACCGTTAATCGAACTTTGATGTTGCTCACAAACCGAAACATCATCTACAATATTCGAGGTAATTAAAGTCACAGAAGTATGGTATTTTACGAATACATTTCTGACCAAATAGTGATTCTGGTGGATGGAGTCAAAGGTCTTTGTTAATCCTGCCTTTTCAGTTCTTGTGGCGGCCCATACTTCTGTACAACTAACAGCGAGCTATATCTTCCTAAGACTTTTGGCTCATTGTGTTTATTTCATGCTCCGTTGGAATAGCTGTAGTCGTAGTGTAAGCTTCTAAAATATTCACTAATACTGTATGTCCACCTACGCATTTAATATCGTCCTATTTTTACTTCGCTCGTCGATATTTTAATAACGTATTCGTGGCATCACTAACTTGTCTACTGCTTCTGACTCGTCAGCAAAGTGCAGACATTTTGTGTCTATTGGAAAGAACTGCCGGAAGGAATATTGTAGAAATATACGTCTTTCTGGCAATACACGTGTTTCAACGTGGGAAGGAGGAATTTTTATGTCAAATTAAAGAAGACGATCGGGTGGAACATACACTATGTGATCAAATGTATCAGGACACTTGGCTGATCTTACAAGTTCGTGGCGCCCTCCATCTGTAATGGTGGACTTTAATATGGTGTTGGTTTACCTTACCCTTGATGACAGCTTCCACTCTCGCAGGCATACATTCAATCAGGTGCTGGAAGGTTTCTTGGGGAATGGCAGCCCATACTTCACAGAGTGCTGCAGTGAGGAGAGGTACCGATGTTGGTCGGTGAGACCTGGCACGAAGTTGGCGTTCTAAAACATCGCAAAGGTGTTCTTAGGATTCAGGTCAGGACTCTGTGCAGGCCAGTCCATTACAGGGATGTTATTGTCGTGCAACCACTCCCCCACAGGCCGTGCATTATGAACAGGTGCTCGATCGTGTAGAAAAATGCAGTCTTCATCCCCGAATCGTTCTTCTACAGTAGCAAACAAGAAGGTGCTTAAAACATCAACGTAGACGTGTGCTGTGATAGGTCCACGCAAAACAACAAGGGGTTCAAGCCCCCTCCATACAAAACACAACCACACCATAACACCATCGTCTCCGAATTTTACTGTTGGCACTACACACGCTGGCAGATGACATTCACCGGGCATTCGTCATACCCACACAACGTTGTGTACCATGATTCGTCACTCCACACAACGTTTTTCCACTTTTTAATCGTCCAATGTTTGCGCTCCTCACACCAAGCGAGGTGTCGTTTGGCTATTACCGGAGTGATGTGTGGCTTATGAAATCCAAGTTTTCTCACCTCCCGTGTAGCTGTCATAGTACTTGCAGTGGATCTTGATGCAGTTTGGAATTCCTGTGTGATGGTGTACATAGATGTCTGCCTATTACACATTACGACCCTCTTCAACTATCGGAGGTCTCTGTCAGTCAACAGACGAGGTCGGCCTGCACTCTTTTGTGCTGTACGTGTCTCTTCACGTTTCCATTTCACTGCCACATCGGAAACAATGGAGTTTGGAAATCTCGCGTACAGACGTATGACAGAAGTGATACCCAATCACCTGCCCACGTTCGAAGTCCGTGAGTTCCGCGGAGCGCCCCATTCCGCTCTCTCAAGATGTCTAATGAATACTGAGCTCGCTGATATGGAGTGCCCGGCAGTAGGTGGCAGCACAATGCACGTAATATGAAAAACGTATGGTTTTTTCTGGTGTCCGCATACTTTTGATTACATAGTGTATCAACTATCTGATGCGTATCACAGGAGCCACCAACACTGCTGTCATAATGTATAAAGACAGCATCATTGCCATAGTATGCAGATGATACGAGTTACAAAACCAACCTAAAATATTACGTGAGTGTTTTTACGCTTTATAAGTAAATGAAATTACAGTATTGTAGACAAACTAGCTTAGTACCTGCAGCTACGCTTCCGTAGACTGTATGTTCTGCAGAGATTTTCTTTTCTTTAATCGAATTTTCATATGTACACAAATAACAACAGCTAAGTTTTTACGCTAATTACGGCCATATAACCATGTTCTTTTCCGAATATACTTCTGACCAAAAAACGGTTCTGGTAACTGGAATCCAAAGCTTTTGTTAATCACGCCGTTTCTCGTTCTCGTGGAGGTGTTTCCATAGAAACTTTCATCCCCGAACAAATATTTCTTTATATCTCACTGAGAAGTGAAACAAAAGTTTTTATAACTTCAGCTTTAAAATTTTTCTTAGTGTAACGAAATACTTTCTTAATATTCTCTATTGCACTCCCTCAGAAGTTGAATTTCCAGAAACACTGGAACACGCATTTATTTCTGTTTCTAAGCGAGACGACAAATAATAAATTTCATAGATGTAGCCTTGACAATATTTTATTAGTTCCCTATTAATTATTTATTTTCAAGAAAACTTTCATCCATTATTTTACCCTCCTAAGACAGAATTTCCAAGAATGTTGAAACTTTTTATTTTCTGATTGAGAAACCAAATTTCAGTTTTCGTTGTTCTTGCTTCTAAATTCCCTTAATAGCAACATATTTTCAAAAAGCCATTCATCCCTTATTTTATCCCCTTACGAGTGGAAATTCGGACAATTCCTTCTTAGACGATGCCTACAATATCTACACCTTTGTATCCTTGTCGGTTTGGGATGGGCGATGATGAGTCAGTGAATCGGTCTGACGGCACTTCACCTCCTTAGGGGCTTAATTTTTAAAAACGGGGAAACATGTGATTTTTCATCTTCAACAGAGGAGCCAAACACCAAGTTTCAAAGATTCAGCTTCAAAAACGTTCTTGCAAACATATTTTTTCACAAAATCTTTCACCCCCCCTCCCCTGTGCCCTTCAAATTTCACTTCGTTTGGGGTTGAACATCAAAAGACTCTGACATGAGTGTATTTTATTTCTAACAGAGAAGCCTATTACAAATTGTCATAGATCTAACTTCTAAAATACTTGCCAGTGAAATATTTTTTATAAAACATTTCATCTCCTGTTTCAATCCATGTTGTTGTTGTTGTTGTTGTGGTCTTCAGTCCTGAGACTGGTTTGATGCAGCTCTCCATGCTATTCTGTCCTGTGCAAGCTTCTTCATCTCCCAGTACCTACTGCAGCCTACATCCTTCTGAATCTGCTTGGTGTATTCATAGGAGTAGAATTTCCAAGAACAATGAAACATGAGTATTCTTTCTAACTGGGAAGCCAAATTTAAATGTACATTGATTTATCCTTAATAATTCTTTCATAACAAAATATTTTGATCAATAATCTCATCCCCTATTTTACCCACTTAAGGCTTCAGTTTACAAAAGCTATCAAACACATTTTTTTTTATTTGTAGCCGAGAATTCAAATACCAATGTTCATAGATGTAGCTGTAAAAATACTTTAGTAGTGCTTCAATAACGATATATTTTCATGAAATGTTTTCATCTACTTTTTCACCCTCATAGTGTTCAATTTTCAAAAATACTTCAAGACTTGTATCTGTATATGTGAGAGAGAAACCAAATACAAATTTTCGTAGCCTTGCTCTTAAATAGCCTTAATGGTGAAGTTTAAAAAAAAAAAAAAATTCGCCCTCTTATGGTTGGAATTTCAAAAAAATCCCTTCCAGACAACGCCTTCAGTATAATATTCACACCATACGCGAATTCCATGTTTCTATCCATAGCGGTTTGGGCTGGGCGATGATGAATCAGTTATTAAATCAGGACATTGCCTTTTATAAATAGACGATTGTTTTGTTTGCAAATTAAACATTATATGCAAAATAGGCCGTGGTCCCACTTTTGTTTAAACTTTGACTAAGTTATCAATTATCTTTCTTTGTGCAAGATCCTTCAGTTAATATAGTGCTACACGTACCAACAAATCTAAATGTTCATACTTCGATTTACCAATAAAAAGTGCAAAGTTATTTGAGCGCAACTTTTCAGTGTCCACAGTAATAACTTCATTATGTCATATCTCGTGCCATAACGCAAGCAACTACACGTCTTATCCGTGTGTAACGTGACGAAATACATCACCTGCTATACACAGTCGTTCTTGCTAACAACAGTAGTCATTATCGGTAGGACAATTGTACCAATTGAAACCTAGTAGGTGCTAATTCTGCATTCACCTGGTTTCAAATGGGTTTATTCTCAGTCAGGTCAGCGAGACGTTGAGTTCTCTTGCAAAAGATGAAACATCTTCCTCCATCACTTGCCAAGTGTGAACTGTGCACAAACGCCTGGCAGTCCTCCACATAAACTATATATACGTTACAGAACATTTTCGGTGAATTTTATCTTGTATTTAACATGTCAAGTGTGAAATACGTTAAGCAGCGAATCACCGTAGCATTGTAGACAAGAAGGGGACGCTCGTTGCAGAGTAAGTAGATACCAGAGCACGCTTTGCACCTCTATGTTGCTTCACTTCGTCAGTCCTAGGCGAATACAAATCTTGAAAAGTTGTGCTGGGTGTATCAGAAAATCCATAGCTCTTTCGTAAATCATCTAAATCTACATTCTACATTTATACTCCGCAAGCCACCCAACGGTGTGTAAAAGAGAAAAATACATTACGTTGACTAGGAAAACTCCTATGATATAATCCCTGCGTAACATGCTATTAATGATGCATACAGATGAGTGCACGGTAGCTCGAAAGGAACGTACAGAGGAGTTTTTCATTTACTAAGTAATAACAATCAAATTTGCCTTTTAAGTCCATGGTACGTTTATGCGAGCACTGTAAATTTTTTGAAGGAAGGAAGTTCAAAGACACAAATGCCAATTTTACTGGCATGTGTGTATTTACCTTGGAGTTACCACAATTAGAAAATTCAGGACTATAAGTACTGCGTAACGGCACAGAACCGTAGGAAGAGCCTTGATACGAAATGCTTGATCGAAGAGGCACAATATGACTCAAATCTTGAATCGTGTGCAGCTATCTTCTTATAATATTCCATGGCGCTTGCTCCGAATCAGTTGCAAATGTATATCGAGAAGGTGTCATTGTTTACTTCATTCTATTCGCATTATGCTAATGTCTGTTTGTAGAATGTGAAGTCTATATTGATACCTAGGAAAGACAGACAGAGATACAGTCCTTGTATCACATATTATTACACCTCTGATGATGAAAACGCTTATCATAAAGGAATGTCCTGTTTTCAGATGGCTTTGTCTGGAACCGCAAGACCGCTACGGTCGCAGGTTCGAATCCTGCCTCGGGCATGGATGTTTGTGATGTCCTTAGGTTAGTTAGGTTTAACTAGTTCTAAGTTCTAGGGGACTAATGACCTCAGCAGTTGAGTCCCATATGCTCAGAGCCATTTTTGAATCAGATGGCTTTGGCAACGTTTATGGACGTGAAAGGGAACTACAGGTTCTACTGACGTCTTGAGGACAAGAATTCAAGGAAACGTAATTAAACTGAAGTGTGACACATTTTTAGTGGGGTAGTCACTAGTTACTAGGTGAAAGACCTTTCATAATTATTTTCACGGGAACTCGTCACGGTAGGGGGATGGAATTCAAAAAACGTTCTCCACTGTGTGTACATGATTCTAGATTTGATGTAACTCACTCCAGTTTATAGTTATCTGTCTTTTCTGTGCTAGTGAAGTTTGTGAAACACATACCTTTTTCAGAAGGTAGTCATGGGGGTAGTAGTACGTCCACTAGGGACCAGCCAGGTAATGGGAACCTAGCTTATCTGTAGAATTCGTTCAGAAATCTAATCTGAAAATTGGCTACGTTCTTCTAGGAACTCCTGTTTAGTGTGGTAATATAGCAGGTGCGGCCACGAATTCCGCTCGCGGGCCATAGCGCTAAGCCTGGCTGTCACATTTGCCCCACTGTCACAGTGACTGTGCGGGAGGAGGGGAAGAGGATAAAAGTGCGAAAGTTCAACATGTAAATGGCAGTACTTTCGGAATGCACACCACTTGCTTTTATATTTCACAACTCTCAACAACATAGATCGCAATCAAAACAAATTTTCAGTGTTATATAGCTATTTTTGGCAACTGAAGATATAATTCAAATTTTTTTTCTGGTACAGACTGTCGGCACATGGACAGACGCAGACAATTACACCGATTTTCGCACGTAATTGTGACTTACTTTCATAATCGGAAAAACGTCTTTTACACATATAAACCGGTCGAAATGTTGTGGCACTCTTGCAATCTCTTTTATAGCGAGGCGTAAATTAAATCAGAAAGGAATGTATACTTCCTGGGCAGTTTTAACTTTAAACAGATTTGTCTCTCAAACGGGAAATATCTTGCAGATTAATCAGTTACATTAGCACACGCAATGAGGCGCTTTCAGCTGAAACAGCAAACCATCTCGAAAATAGCTCGAAAATAGGTGTTACATTCGCACCGTACGTTTAGGAAACTATCCTATTATTTCTTTCAAGGACACAATAAATTCTACAAAACTCGCTTATTCTCTAACGCCAGTTAGCTTAGGTAACTGGAGTGCGATTTTCTTCTTAAATTCATTCTCATCATATCAGAAAGAAGTTGTTTTTCACCTTGCAATGTCTCACGTGGTAGTGTTTAGTCAAGTCCACTTAAAATGCGTGATTTGCAGTCGATTCCTGATGTTCCAGTGATTGTTCTTGAACTCCTATTTCCTTCATAAATTGAACTATTCTCTGAACATTGTCTACTTTTTTTTAGTATCTTCCGTTTAGGGGGGTAATAGTGCAGGCGTGACCAAGAATTCAGCTCGCGAACCATGCCTCTTCTATTAAACAACGTACTCTGCACTAATATATAAAGTGTGCATACTTCTTTCAGTTCCGTCGAAAACTGTTCTAAATGACAGTGGAAAAATGCCTACGACTTCAGAAATTTTTCTATTTGTACTACCAATTTCTTCATCTGCCCCATGCCTGCAACTTTAGTACAAAGTGCTTCTCGATGTACAGAACAGTTAATTCCGACTGTCGATCATTGTAATTTTTTACAGTTCATTGTCTAGTAAATCTTTCAATAATTTCTGCAGGGCATTGTAATGACATTTCATACCGAATTTGTATTACCCGTTGCTTATGCGATTGCATAATATATACTGAGACTTCTCATCCCTCTCTTCTGTCATTCCCATTCATTTTTGAAGGTCTGTGGCGATACGTCGCTAGACTGCCTCTTTTCGTGCCAACAGCCACAGGACCTGTAAACGTCTTTCATATCGTGAACAAACAGCGAAGGGTAAACAGCACTGATACCACGTGTCTGCCGAATTGAAGAAAGTTGTGCCGACCCAAAAATGTCACCACATCGCAATACTGCACGAGAAGTCACGCTGTACCAAGTACTTCCAAAAAGGACGGAGCGAACCCTAGACAAGCTGACCTTTGGCCCGCATGCGACGCGGACAGCGGGCGCTGTGAAGCTCAGCAATCAGTGGCCGGTCCTGTAATAGAGGATATTTTCAACCATGTGAGTATGCTCCTTGCTCGCTGTAATCGAATGTTTAAATAGGACCCAACAGGAACACAAGACCTCATTTTCGTTGGTTTCCTGGAGTAGGTAGCACGTACGCTTCGCGCCGGGTGTTTGATATCCATGGACCTCGTGCTGGGTGCCGTTCCTATAACACTCCTGTACTGAGTGTTCAAGCACTCGGTGGAGTAGTAACATCATGTTATAAAGATCGTAAACAGCACCGCCCGTAGTCTGCAGCTGCGTGTGGAGACGCCACTGCTCACACGTAGTCACTTGTTTTTCACAGTCGCTTCTCATTACTTCTATTTCTCTCTCTCTCTCTCTCTCACCTCATTCGTATAGTTCCTTCGTGAACATCACAAGACATTCAGTTTCTGAATGCTTTCTAATTAAAAGTATTTGTTAACCAGTGAAATCTAAAGATCAACTATAGGACACTCTTTATCCGCGATTTCAGTGGAAAATATTTGTTGAAGTAAATTTAAATCTTCGATACAAGAAATATTTCAAGTATCGAGTAAAATGAGGTTTATCACCAATGTTATACGGTCACATGGTCTTTCTACACGTCTACATCCATTCTTGGTAGTAATGATTCTGTCAGTCACTCTCACATTTAGGATGCAATACGATGATTCCAAGGCCGTAAGAAACGGTAGTTCTTTCATGGAGTTCCCTCAAGGGTGTACCCAGTATTGGGTCTGCTTTTTTTTTCTTTTTGGGCTGGGAGTTAGGGATTGACACTATTAGTCGGTTCCCCCCCCCCCCCCCCCCCCAGCCCCCAGGTATTAATAGTGGTCAACCACACTTCAAATGTCTACAATTTAATATAACAGTAATTAATTTACATCAGTACTCAGTATATCCCATTAGCATAACATACATAACACTGCAGTTCAGAGAAACACAGAATTTGAAAAGCATTCGTTCAAAGTTTTGTGAAGTACATGTCATGAAATTAATTTAAGAACTCTAACAGTGAAAATTGTCACTGCTTACACACTGACGGAAAAAATCGTAACACCCAAAAATAGTTAATATAGAGTAATGAAATTTCGGGAATACATTGACGTAAGTAACATTTTTAAGAGATTAACATTGCGAGATCAATCAATTATGTAAGCTAATGAAAATGTCAAATTGTAGTACATTGGTAGCCGCTGTAATCACCAAAAAGTTGAATGCAAGCGTGAAAACCTGCGTGCATTGTGCTCTACACATGTCGGATGTTAGTTTCTGGGGAGGAGTTCCACGCGTGTCTGTCAATACAGGAGAGGGTAATGATTAATTTCTGGATAATTCTGAAGCTGCCATCCGATTTTGTTTCATATTTGCTTGATTGGAGACAGATCAGGTGATCGAGCAAGCCAAGGCAACGTGTCAACACTCCGTAGAGCATGTTGGGTTCCAACAGAGGTATGTGAGTGAGTGGTAACCTGCGGAGAAGACCCTCTGGATTGTTGCTCATGAATGGCAGCACAGCAGGTCGAATCACCAGATTGACGCACAATTTAGCAGTCAGAGTGCATGATATAACCACAAGAGTGCTCCTGCTGTTACATGCAATTGCACCCAGACTATAACTTTACGTGTACTTCCAGTCTGTCTATCTCTCAGACAGGCTCTCAACTGACCTCCTTCTAGCCAACACGCGGTCATCACTGGCAATGTCAGCGTCCTGTAATTCTTGCCATACTGCTAGATCATAACCTACGACTTCTACCTTTTCCACCTTCCTACTCAGTGCATCCGCATTAATGCGCTTCTTCCCAGGCCTGTGCACCACCTCGTAGTCGAATTCACTAAGCCCCACAGCCCACCTAGCGAGTCTAGTGGACGGATCCTTCAACCCCAACAACCATTTCAACACAGTATGATCTCTCACTACCCGAAATCTTCTCCCATATAAATAACATTTAAAATATGTTATTTCATAGTTTACGCTAAGCATTTCCCTCTCTGTTCTTGAGTAGCCAACCGGTGTGGCCGAGCGGTTCTAGAGCTTCAGTCTGGAACCGCGCGACCGCTGCGGTCGCAGGTTCGAACTCTGCCTCGGGGCATGGATGTGTGTGATGTCCTTAGGTTAGTTGGGTTTAAGTAGCTCTAAGTTCTAGGGGACTCATGACCTCAGATGTTAAGTCCCATAGTGCTCAGAGCCATTTGAACCATATTTTTTGTTGTTCAGTAATTCCTCTCCGCTGCATTAAACTGCCTAGACGCATAGGCTACAGGATGTTGCTTCCCATCGATTTCCTGACTAAGAACACACCCTAACGCTTGATTCGAAGCATCGCGTGCTAGAATAAATTCCTTTTCAAAATCTGGAAACGCAAGAACCGGACATGATATTAACACCTCTTTCAATTTGTCAAACGCTTTCTCACACTCTTCTGTCCACTCAAATTTCACACCCTTACGTAACAATCGCGTCAATGATTGTGCTAAATCTGCGAAACCCTTCGCGAACTTTCGATAGAAATTGCTAATTCCGACGAATGATTGCACTCCCTTAACTGTTTTCGGGTCCAGAATATCCCTTACAGCCTGTACCAACCTCGGATCTGTTCGTACTCCGTCCCTACTGATGATATGACCTAAATATTTCACCTCTTCCAATGCAAAATGAGACTTCTCAAGGCTCAACGTCAAACGAGCTGCTCTTAACTTCATAAGGACTTCCGTTAACCGCTGTCTATGCTGCTCCATTTGAAAACACTATAATCTCATCGAAATTGACAAGACACTGTCGTGGTTTCAAACCACTCACCACACTATCTAGCAACGTCTGAAACGTTGCCGGAGAGTTTTTCAAACCGAATGCCATTCTGATGTACTGTTAATGGCCTCCAGGAGTAGAGAAAGAAGTTTTTGGACGATCCTTTGGAGCCATCTCTAACTGATAATAACCACTTGTCAAATCCATCGTAGAAAAGTACTGGCACTGTCCTAAGTGATCAAAAGTCTCCGATATGTTTGGAATGGGGTATGCGTCCGGTACTGTCTTATTATTGAGGTATCAGTAGACGCAACAGAACTTGTACTTCTTAGTTCCATCCACAGATTTTTTAGGCAAAACGACAATGCCCAATCCCCAGCATCTATTACTATGCCCTATAATACCCTCTGCAAGCTGCTGATCAATGAAATCTTCCACAATCGGCTGCAAATACCTCGGCATTCTGTGTGGTTTACGGTAAACAGATGCTCCGCTTCTTGTTGGTATCCTATGTTGAACTAATGGAGTTGCTGGTAATGGCCCTTGCGGAAAAAACAAATCCTTAAATTCCCACAAACAATTCTTCCAAATGCTCTTTTTCACCAACTTTCAAATGCTTAACTTTGTTACGCAATGCAGTTGTATCGGCAGTTAGTGGTTGATCGCTCGAACACCAGTCTTTCTCGTCTGGTACATCCAAATTCGATACTAAAACTCCTTTTCACAAATTCGCGTCTACAGCGCTAAAATTATCCACGTTCACGGGGACTACTCACCCGCCGGTTCCCTCTTGTACGCGTACGTACAATACAACGTTTCACAAAACAACCTAATGGATTAAAAACTTCATTATCCTCCAATGGTTCAATAACACATGCCGTACCCACAGGTAGACTTGACTCTACACTTACCCAAAGCGACTTCCCAGTGCTACTAGACACACACTCATGCGAATTAAGCCTTAATGCTAACGTACGCGGCTCAGTTGGTTTGGTCATTACGTTGAATGCCCTTCGCGACAGCTCCACATCGACAACAGTTTCCCCTAGCTTAAATAACATTCCACCAGGTTCCACAGTTCGTTGACCAAGGTCAATTTTGGCATGATGTTGATGCAAGATATCTACTCCTAGGATCATGTCGTAGCCCTCGCATACCCCTGGTACTACCTCTATGCATGCATCAAATCGGACTTTCATTATACGAATGTCAACTGTCACTGACCCCAAAGGTGTGGTCTCCTTATCCTCCACTCCACGCAACATATAATGTGGTGGGTCTAACTTCCTTCGTCCCATTAAACTGTTAGTAGCCACTGACACTTGCGCCCCTGTGTCCAACAAAATCTTAAACTTTTTAGTTCCTAAGGACCCTACCATTGAACATTCGACCTCTGCATACGTATTTGTAGCATGGAAAGTAAACGGGAGCTCTCTTAGGTGGGTCTTGGGCCCCCTCTGCAGTTTAACCATTGTCCACCTCTTCTAATTCCATTTCTCCATCCTCTATACTTCTAATTTCCGCCCCTTCCGCTATTCCTCGGTGACTGGGTACAATGCCTCTGCACATGTCCTGTACGACCACACTCATAACATTTTATACCCACTGTAAACACTGTTCGTCTATCACGTAAACCCGTTGCCACGTCTATTTCCTCACATTGGATTGCCAGCTGGATGGCCAAATATAAAACTTTCGGAGTCCCTTCACGCACTTTCCGCGCCATATACGCCGGTAGCCCCCTCAAAAATACAGCAAGTGCCCTTTGCTCGGCCTCCTGCTACAGCACACCATTGGCTTCATCGCTCTGACCCAAATCGTAAGTATACTCGGTAATTTCTCTTATTCTGGACGCAAATTTCTCTACCGTCTCTCCTTGTCTCTTCGTCATTGTACTCAACCTCTCCCTAAAGTAACTTGCGCTATTCTGTTTCTTGTACCTCTGTAAAAGCCCCTCCTTCAGCTGCTTAAACTGTTCTGCCTTCCTTAAGGCCTGAGAATACCTTATGTATGTCTTCACTTCACCCGTTAATCTAATCTTGGCTACATGTAACAACTGTTCATCAGACCAACGATTCATCACAGCTGAAATCTCCAAGTCCTCCACAAACGAACGGACATCCTCTGATGCCTTGCCAGAAAATGGAATAATCAAACTCACGGCAGCTGGATCAATCTCCTGCTGTGGCACCCGAGGCAAAAACGACTGATCAGCTGCGGTTACCCGCTCACTCCTAGATGTTAATTCACTTCTCAACTGTGTATTGTCTGCTGTCAATTGCGCTACCTTTCCCAACTAAATCCGTACCGCTTCTGGTTCCGACACACCTTTGTGTCCCTGACTCTGCCACTGTGTTGCTTTGGTTCTCAGTTAACCCCATTTCAACCTATAAAATCCCACAGAAATAAAACATTTAACTACAAAAATAAACTGACTTCCTACAGCTCAGTTTCTCATCTTACACGTTATGGGATGATGTAATAGGTGGAAATAAATAAAACATCATACTCAACCCAATACAAAAGTAATTAAATGCCACAAAAAAAAATCTTACTGCCCCAAACACATTGACTCTGGCAACGCAAAGAAAGAAAACGTCCAACACTCGAACAGAAAAGTTGGTCAACACTCACCACATTGTGTGACTGTAATGCAGTCAGTGGGCTCGAACGTTGTACTGTACAGATGACGCCCACTATTCTGACACCAGATGTAGATGTTGGCGTGCGGTGGAGAAATGTTGGACGTGGATGGAAACTGTCAGGATGCACTGTATTAAAACTCGGCCGTGATCTTCAAGTGTTTCATTATTCCCAGCTACAGTGTTGCGTTCCTCTCTGTCTGCGTCACAGGGTCCCTCGATGCTGAGGGCGGCACTTCGCTGTCTGCAAAACAACTTGGCGTGGAAGGGCTACCTCAGCAATCCGTGCAACGTACTGCGGCGTCCATACCATGTACAACCACGGAGTTTTGATGACGTCTGGATGCACCGGCAGCCGACACAGCGCCCTTCACTCCTATTGCCTCAGCGCCACTCATTGGGAGCTGCAGGGCGGCCCACTGCTTCCTTCTTCTCCATGGTAGTTAAGATCGTGGGTGACAACAAGTGCCTGCGATCCAGCAGCCAAATCTGTGACCCTCGCCTCAGGCTGCCTATGGCGTTTGTTGGGAGCCAACAAGGCCGCCCACGGTAGCGACCCGTCAACTGGCCTGCCACTGGCTGGCTACGGACCCCGCATTGGCCTCAGAGGGTCGAACCAGCGACCCACCGTGGACTGGAATGCTGGCGCCCCATCTGCTGGTGCGTGTAGCTGGTAGTGTGACATGCCCTGCAGTCCAGGAGAGCTGCCACACTTGAATACCCTCGTTATAAAACTGGCACCTATTTATACGTGGCTGTGCGCCTGTTTTGCTAATGTGCCGCTCCGAGTCATGTACTCATTACATCCAGGTTCGGCCAGTGGGCCCGTTCTACCTGTAACTTGTGCCGTGCAAACATCTGCGTTTACTCTCAACAGTTCTGCGGCTCTGTAGCCTCCATTCTACTTCGCAACCGCTGGTAAGCGTAACTTATTGTCAACAGGCCCGCACCTCTCTGTAACTTGTGTGCTCAGAAATACACTCCTGGAAATGGAAAAAAGAACACATTGACACCGGTGTGTCAGACCCACCATACTTGCTCCGGACACTGCGAGAGGGCTATACAAGCAATGATCACACGCACGGCACAGCGGACACACCAAGAACCGCGGTGTTGGCCGTCGAATGGCGCTAGCTGCGCAGCATTTGTGCACCGCCGCCGTCAGTGTCAGCCAGTTTGCCGTGGCATACGGAGCTCCATCGCAGTCTTTAACACTGGTAGCATGCCGCGACAGTGTGGACGTGAACCGTATGTGCAGTTGACGGACTTTGAGCGAGGGCGTATAGTGGGCATGCGGGAGGCCGGGTGGACGTACCGCCGAATTGCTCAACACGTGGGGCGTGAGGTCTCCACAGTACATCGATGTTGTCGCCAGTGGTCGGCGGAAGGTGCACGTGCCCGTCGACCTGGGATCGGACCGCAGCGACGCACGGATGCACGCCAAGACCGTAGGATCCTACCCAGTGCCGTAGGGGACCGCACCGCCACTTCCCAGCAAATTAGGGACACTGTTGCTCCTGGGGTATCGGCGAGGACCATTCGCAACCGTCTCCATGAAGCTGGGCTACGGTCCCGCACACCGTTAGGCCGTCTTCCGCTCACGCCCCAACATCGTGCAGCCCACCTACAGTGGTGTCGCGACAGGCGTGAATGGAGGGACGAATGGAGACGTGTCGTCTTCAGCGATGAGAGTCGCTTCTGCCTTGGTGCCAATGATGGTCGTATGCGTGTTTGGCGCCGTGCAGGTGAGCGCCACAATCAGGACTGCATACGACCGAGGCACACAGGGCCAACACCCGGCATCATGGTGTGGGGAGCGATCTCCTACACTGGCCGTACACCACTGGTGATCGTCGAGGGGACACTGAATAGTGCACGGTACATCCAAACCGTCATCGAACCCATCGTTCTACCATTCCTAGACCGGCAAGGGAACTTGCTGTTCCAACAGGACAATGCACTTCCGCATGTATCCCGTGCCACCCAACGTGCTCTAGAAGGTGTAAGTCAACTACCCTGGCCAGCAAGATCTCCGGATCTGTCCCCCATTGAGCATGTTTGGGACTGGATGAAGCGTCGTCTCACGCGGTCTGCACGTCCAGCACGAACGCTGGTCCAACTGAGGCGCCAGGTGGAAATGGCATGGCAAGCCGTTCCAACACTACATCCAGCATCTCTACGATCGTCTCCATGGGAGAATAGCAGCCTGCATTGCTGCGAAAGGTGGATATACACTGTACTAGTGCCGACATTGTGCATGCTCTGTCGCCTGTGTCTATGTGCCTGTGGTTCTGTCAGTGTGATCATGTGATGTATCTGACCCCAGGAATGTGTCAATAAAGTTTCCCCTTCCTGGGACAATGAATTCACGGTGTTCTTATTTCAATTTCCGGGAGTGTATTAGACCGAATCTAACTTTCTCCTATCTTAAAAGGTGGGCCGCTACAACTATGAAACGGTACCACACCATACAACTTTTATGCCAACTGAATCAAGCTGCAGAAGCCACAGCATTTTTTTTCTTTTTTGAGTCATCAGTCATCTGACTGGTGTGATGCAGCTGCCAAGAGTTCCTTTCTTGTGTCACCCTCTTCATCTCATAATAGCACCTGCAATCTGTCATTAATTGTTTTCTGGATGTATGCCAATATCTTTCTTACTCTACAGTTTTTGATTTCTACAACTTCCTCTAGTACCTTGCAAGCTTTTCCCTGATATCTCAACAAGTGTCCTTTCACACTGTCCCTTCTTCTTGTCAGTGTTTTCCGTTGATTCACTTTCTCTCCGATTCTGTGCAGAACTTCCTCATTCTGTACCTTATCAGACCACCTAATTTTCAACACTGGTCTGTTTCACCACATGTCAAATGGTACGATTCTCATATGTACCGATTTTTTCATGCCCATGTTTCACTACCATACAATTCTGTGCTCCAAACATATATTCTCATAAATGTGCTCCTCAAATTAAGGCTTACGTTTTTATACTAGTACCCTTCTCTTGCTCAGGAATGCTCTTTTTGTCAGTACTAGTCAGCATTTCGTGTCCTCTCTGTGTCATCTGTCACTGGCTAATAGATAACAGATTTCATTAACTTCATCTGCTTCGTGATCACCAATCCTTATGTTAAGTTTCTCGCTGTTCTCATTTCTGCTACTTCTCGTTACTTTCGTCTTCTTCGATTTATTCCAGATCCATATTTTGTACTCATTAGACTGTTCATTCCATTCAGCACATCTGGTAACTCTTCTTCAATTTCACTGGGAATGGCACTGTCATCAGCGAATCTTACCATTGATATCCCTTCACCTTGAATTTTAATTCCGCTCTTGAACCTTTCTTTTATTTCCATCATTGCTTTTGCGGTATATAGATTGAACACCTCCGGCTTGTAACCTTTTTAATTCGAGGGCTTCGTTCCTGGCCTCGCACTCTTATTATTCGCTCTTGGCTCTTATACTACTTTTCTCAGAATTTCGAACATCTTGCAGCATTTGAAATTTTCGAACGCTCTTTCCAGGCCGACAAACTTTATGAACGTGTCTTGATTTTTCTTTAGTCTTGCTTCCGTTGCAGAAACGCGAGGGTTGCCTCGCTGATGCCTTTACCTTTCCTCAAGGCAAACTGATCATCATCTAACACATTTTAAATTTTATTTTCCATTCATTTGCGTATTAACATTGTCAGCGATGTGGATGTATGTTATCTATACCATCTGTCTTATTTGATTTAAAGTTCCAAAGATCTTTTAAATTTTGATTCTAATACTGAATGACTACATCTTCCATATCGACGTCACAAAATCTTCTCCTCATAGAGGCCTGCAGTGTCGTCTTTTCACCTCTTCTCTGCATTTAACACTGGAATTCCCATTACACTCATAATGTTACCACCCTTGCTTTTAATTTGAGGGAAAGTTGTTTTGACTTTTCTACATGGACTTTTCTATATGCTGAGTCAGTCCTTCCGACAATCACTTCTCCTTTAATTACTTCAAATTTTTCATGGTGCCATTTCGTCTTAGTTTCCTTACACTTCTTACTTGTTTCATTCCTCAGCGACTTCTATTACTGGATATTTTTGTACTTTCTTTTTTAATTGATCAGCCAAAGAATTTCTCCTGTTAGCCATGGTTTTCTTGCATTTACCTTATTTGTACTTACGTTTTGATTTCCAATTTCTGTGATTTCCAATTTTTGGAGATGTCGACTCGTTTTCAACTGAACTGTCTATTGAGGTATTTTTTTCTTGTACTATCTATAGCCTAGAGAACTTTAATCCTATCTCTTCATTCCTTAGTACCTCGCTACGCCACTTCTTTGCCAGTTCATTGTCCTGATCAGTCTCTTAAACTTTAGTCTACTGTTCGCCCCTATTAAATTGTGATCTGAGTCTATATCTGCTGCTAGATACGTCTTACAATTCAGTATCTGATTTCAGAATCTCTGTCTGACCATGATTTAATCTAACTGAAATCTTACCGTAGCTCCAGGACTATCCGAAGTATACTTGCTCCTCTTGTGATTCGTGGGCTGAGTATTCTCTTTTGCTAGCTGGAATTTATTGCAGAACTCGATTAGTCTTTCTCCTCTTTCGTTCCCAGTACCAAATCCAATATACCCCCGTAGTCTTTCCTTCTACTCCTTCTCCTGCAATCCCGTTACTATTACATTTCATCCCTCTTTGAGTACTGAATTACCCTTGCAGTATCATCATATACTTTCTCTAACCCTTCATCTTCAGCTTTCGCCGTCGGCATGTATATCTGAATTATCTTTGTCGGTGTTAGTTTGTGTTGCTTCTGACGAGAACAACCGTATCGCTGAACTATTCAGTTACTGACCCGGTAACTTACCTTCCTATTCATAACGAATCATACTCCCTTTATACTATTCTCTACTGTAGTTGATATTACCCTATAGTCATCTGACCAGAAATATTTGACTTCTCCACTGATCCCCCTATATCTAGACTGAGCATTTGCGCTTCTTTTTTCGGATTTTCTAGGTTCTCTACCACGTTCAGCTTCTGAAACTCCAAGTCCCGATTCTCAGAACATTATCTTTTCGTTGGTTATTCAGTCTTTTTCTCATGGTCGCCTCCCCTTTGGTATTCCCCTGCAGGAGATCCGAAAGAGGGACTATTCCGGAATCGTTACCCAATGGAGAGATCTCCATCCTGCGGATACATGTTATGTGTCTTTAATGCAGTGGTTTTTATTGACTTCTATGTCCTCATACTTTGATTTTGCTCATTATTTCCCAACGAAAGGACAAGAGTGCCCTTAACTTCCATCCGCTCCTCCACCCTCTTTGACAAGGCCGTTGGCAGAATGAGGGTGATTTTTTATGCCGGAAGTCTTCGGGGGCCAGTTTTGATGATTTTTATTGAAAATTGAAACGGTGACGGTGTTCGAACCCGGAACCGAAAGTGTTTTGATTATTAGTGGAAGACACTACCCCTAGTCCAAGGATGTAATTATGTAAGTCTGAAAATAGTCCGATGAATCCTATGCCAGGAGCGTAAGTGAGAATTGATAAGTAAACATGTAGATGTGGAAAAAGAAGTGAGCTGGTGGTAGGGTATGTGTTAAGGCAAAAAAGATAAATTTCTAGTGGGTAACTGTGCTGCGGAGGTTAAAAACTGTAGGGAAAGTAAAAAATTGGTATATCTAACAAATTACGTGCAAGTGCTGCACTTAGATGAAGACGTTGACACTGGTGAGGAATTCGCAGCGGGCCACATCATATCAACTGGAAGACTGATGTCAAACACATGTGTGATCGTTTCCCATCTGTCTTTACCCATTACCTTCGATTTGTCGGTTCGACATGTGGACAGACGAACTGTGTCGGATTTGTTGGTCATAGCATGTACGGTCATCAACTTTTCGTTTCAAAATAGGGTAACTGATAAATGTAACAAGAGAAACACTCATACAGAAATACCGGGTGATCAAAAAGTCAGTATAAATTTGAAAACTTAATAAACCAAGGAATAGTGTAGATAGAGAGGTAAAATTGAAACACATGCTTGGAATGACATGGGGTTTTATTAGAACAAAAAGAAAAAGACAAAGTATTGCTAGACGCGTGAAAGATCTCAAGTGCGCGTCGTTTGGTGATGATCGTATGCTCAGCCGCCACTTTCGTCATGCTTGGCCTCCCAGATCCCCAGACCTCAGTCCGTGCGATTATTGGCTTTGGGGTTACCTGAAGTCGCAAGTGTATCTTGACTGACCGACTTCTCTAGGGATGCTGAAAGACAACATCCGACGCCAATGCCTCACCATAACTCTGGACATGCTTTACAGTGCTGTTCACAACATTATTCCTCGAATACAGCTATTGTTGAGGAATTATGGTGGACATATTGAGAATTTCCTGTAAAGAACATCATCTTTGCTTTGTCTTACTTTGTTATGCTAAATTTTGCTATTCTGATCCGATGAAGCGCCATCTGTCGGACATTTTTTGGACGTTTGCATTTTTTTGGTTCTAATAAAACCCCATGTCATTCCAGGCATGTGTGTCAATTTGTACCTCTGTATCTACATTATTCCGTGATTTATTCAGTTTTCAAATTTATACTGACTTTTTGATCACCCGGTATGTCACGCCTGGAAGGGGGCGGGGGGGGAGGTCAAAACGCCCGTCTGACTCTCGCCAAGGATCCATGCTAGTTCGAATTGTTAGAAGAAATGGTGACCAGCTTTGGTGAACAATCAAATGTTTTCAACCTACTGCTGCTCGCTTACGGTGCTGCCAAATATAGTCTGTGATCTACCAAGTACTACAGTGCACTAATGACCATAAAGTTTTAACTCATCAAAGCATATGCCTACAGTATTCTGAATGCGATAATATGTTGAGTGAATAATCAACATCAATACTATGAAGCCTTAGAAGGTCTGTAATACATCAAATACTACCTTCCACTGATGGGCATAGCAATCGCGGTGTGGGGGGTCTATTTTGCTACGGGGACATACGTATGGGCTTCAATGGAACTTGTGATATTAGTCGAAGGCACCACGACGGCTATGGGTAAGTGAACATCTGTAGTGGAGCACCTGCATCCGTAGATGTTTGGTGTCGGCCATGGTATCTTCCAGTAGGACAGATGTCATTATTATTAAGTCAAAACTAAGCCAAAACTGGTCTGAGGGCATCATAGTGAAATCAGAATGATATATTGAACTCAAGTGTAGCCTTATCTGAACGCAATGGATCACATCTTGGACGCTCTCAGGCGTCGGCTCCGTGTCCAGAAACTACCGATGCGTAATTTACAGGAATTGCGCGCCCTTTGCCTAGGCATCTGGTGCCACATATGTACCTCTGAAAACCACCAAGGACTTATCTCATACATGCCACTTGGAATCCTTAATGAATTTCATTCCTAAGATGAACCGCCTCGCGGTGTAGCCGCGCGGCGTTGGGCGCCTTGTCACGGTCCGTGCGGCTCCCCCCGTAGGAGGTTCGAGTCCTCCCTCGGGCATGGGTGTGTGTGTGGTGTCCATAGTGTAAGTTAATTTAAGTTAGATTAAGTAGTGTGTAGGCTTAGGGACCGATGGCATCTGCAGTTGGATTCCATAAGACCTCACCACAAATTTCCAAAGAAAGATGAACCATCACGCTACTAAATAGTTGGTAACAATATTCTGATTAGTGTGTCAAAAAAGATGGATAGATTAAAATAGGGATAGGATCTCCAAAATCGCGGCGAAAGACAACCCTGTTTCAGTGACATATCGGTCCCGCTGTAGTGAAAGCTTGGTTTGAGTGCCCATTCTTCGTAAACACCGTTCGTTCATTTGCCGCTCCCGTCATGCTCCGTAGCGCTGCGGTAACGTTACCGCCTACCACGCAAGGGAGCCCGGGTTAGATTCCCGGCAGGAGACTGGATGTTGTGTGTCCTTCATCATCATTGGCAAGCAAGTCGCCGAAGTGGCGTCAACTAAAAAGACTTGCAATGCGGCAGTCGAACCCCGAAGGGGATCCCTGGCCAAAAAAAGCCATAAGATCATTTCATTTCATTTAATTTGTCGCTCCTGTGAAGCTAAAATCGTTTTCCTCTTTATTCCTCAACAAATGAAAGTAGATCAACGATTCTACTGGCGGAATAGGATTAATTTTTGTCCCAACGACAATGGGTGCTTAAGAACTAAGGAATACCATTGTGAAATAGGGTTTCAGTCCGAACTGTAGGAAAGAGAGACCTGACAGCTAACTCGGGATCTGAAGGTTGAGGACTGGGCTGACGGGTAGTAATGAGCTCTCTTAAAAATCACTGAAACTCTCAGATCCCGGGTTTGTCCCGAAACTAACTCTCTTCCAGTTTAATTGCGAAAAAAGGTTTGTAGCTCTGTATATTTGGTACAAATATATGCAGTAACAGGAACAGTTCTCACCCCATTAGATGGGTAACGTTTAGCTTCCATGGACCCCTGCTGCGCCCTGTCTTTTGTCTTGGCAGAGGGATAGTGTATATGTAGGCCTGATGGTCTGTAAAGGACGTAGGCCACACTTCAGCGTCAAACGTCACCGTGCGTAGCCCATGCGACACTTACTCCCTGTATAGTCGACTCGCAGAATGGCTCGTAAGGTGTGTATATCCGCGGCTTTCCCCTGGCTTCGTTTCCCAGATGTCAAGCAGGGAAGGGTCCCGGACGAGCGTTTGTAGCGCCGGGCAGGGGACGAAGCTTGACCATTGATCCCTGGGCCGCGAAAAGCAGTTAGAGTCGCCGCCGACAGTAAATTTCTCCTGGCGTCTTCGGAAGAGGGGTGTCACTTCCTCTGCGTTAAAGGTTGTGCGTTCATCTCTCTTTTTCGAGCTAGTCGACGGAAAATTTAACCAAGCGGACAACCCTTTGTGGTAAGGCAAACACCAAGGATAAGTGGTAATTATTCCACATCTTCCGCCACTATTCCTTCTCGTAACAGTACGGCTGAGCCACCGCTACAGTCTCCGCACGTTAAACAATAGACGCCATTACCATAAAACTGCCGCGCGGGATTAGCCAGCGGTCTATGGCGCTGCAGTCATGGACTGTGCGGCTGGTCCCGGCGGAGGTTCGAGTCCTCCCACGGGCATGGGTGTGTGTGTTTGTCCTTAGGATAATTTAGGTTAGGTAGTGTGTAAGCTTAGGGACTGATGACCTTAGCAGTTAAGTCCCATAAGATTTCACACACATTTGAACATTTGTACCATAAAACTATATAGGGGTATCGTTTCCTACCTCCTGCAGAAGAAGTCTGTCGATGTCCGCTCTCCGTAGCACACTTCGCGGCTTTTGGATCTTTGCTGGGGTGCTAATACCATTGATGTCAACTGTACCAATACGGTGGACGTGGGTTACCGTATCGGCTGAGCACTGTTAGAACGTTAAGTACCAATTAATCGGCTGGCAACGGAGCGTTTTTTCTGGACTAGTACCACACGATATCACCTCATTGGCCGCAGTGGCCAAGGCTCCTTCCCGACTCGTTGTCGGTGGGAGCCAGTTACTGAACGCCCACCTCCTACACCTCACCTCGTCTGTTTGGTCCATTTCTTGTGCCCAGTCTTCGAATGAATTGATGGAAACACTCGCTGTTTGCGTGTGTTCGTGTGTACTACAAACAGGTGGGATGACATCCCTTTGCACAGTTGTCTAATCGCCTCTCCATGAGGTTTTAGCTCCTCTACAGTCTGGGACAAAGATTCTGTGGGTGGGAAATCGTCATTGCCAGTCGGTGGAGGCGAATCATGATCATTTCCACTGTCTTGTTCATCACCTCGGCTATGCTGCTCGTCTTCCACTGACAGCCGCCGTCTCTTTCGCTTCTTCGGCAAACGTTGCTTTCATACTCGCGCCTTCACTTCTGCTGACAGATCCGCTTCCATGTCTGAAGATTAGGTCGACGGCAGCGTGACAGGACCATGACCCCGCAGCTGTTGTGGGACGGTTGGCTTATGTCATGACAAGTTCCTCTACGCCGTCCATGACGTGGGATGTAGGGTGATACTCGTATACGCCATAGACAATAGCCTGTTAAGCACGTCGCCCACGTAATAGCTTGTCATGTCATCTGCTGTGATGGGGGCTGGGATTACGAGGTAACTGAACGAGACGTCATGGAACACAGTTCTGACGTGACTTTCCTGCCCGCAGCCAGACCAGGTCCTTGGTTGACATCGTAAATTACGATGGTGCGATCACCCCCTATTGATGTATAATATGGTATGTACTTCTGGAATTCAGTCCTTATCTGGTGCACCCCGCTCAGCACGGGATACATCTCTAAGTTGGTCCATTTCTCCACAGCTTCGTTAGGACTGTGCGATATGGGCGAAATGATTCTATCACCTTATCTGCAGAAACTTCGATCAGATGTTCGAATATACGTACCTGAGCCGTGCTCCGGCTCGCGTTGGTGCTGTTGTAGGTTTACGTCCTCTGTTGGAAGTCAGACTATATCGTTTAGTTGACATGGTAACGATTGTTTGTCTTCTTCTTGTGTTGACTGGCGCCACTTGGTTTCGCAATCATTGCCTGTCCGCTAGTAGCAGCAGCAGCATTATCAATATGTAGTAACTGTGGCCCTATCTTTGGGGTGACGTCGTTGTTCTTCCGTGTCGTGTCAGTGGGCAGTTCAGTTGGGGACGCAGCAGGAGCCAGGTCCGCACTGAGCGGGAACACGCCGGGACTGCTGGTGGCGCGCATGGACTGCTAGATCGAAGGGCTGTGGTCACGAGCGTGCACGACCTCGTCGAAACCGGATCCTGCAAGTTTTGAGTGCATTTCAATTCGAGTAGACGAACCTCCACCATTGTGAAATCTCCCGATTCGCCAGAGACTTGGGTTCGTGTTGCTGCTCGTAGTGTCGCCAAGGCAAAGAGCAGTGAGTGTAGTGCTTGGGGAAGGCGGATCTGATTAACTTTCCTGGACTTCTAATTACTATTTACTACCTTCAGCTTGATACAATTGTTAAGTTCTACCAGCGGTATTTTCCTGCCTGGTGGCCGCTAACGCCCCAGTTACCTGCCCTGGGGTTAGTGTATGTAACGGCAGTGTACGTTTCCTCGCCTAGCGGCCGCTGTCTGGAGAGGCGTGTAAGTTTCACAGCTTTTTTGATTGTAGGCCGGTTGGTGATTCTTCTACCTCGGTGGTAGTGATTCCTTTCTTGTTCCGGGCGCTCTAAGCATAGTATTTAGCGGGCGGAGTCCAGACCGCCGGTCCCGGCTTTGGTGTATTTTTACACCTTTGCATTTGAATTATTGTACGTCAGATAGCTTCACCAAGATTGTCATTAGTCACTCGTTAGACTTCCACTAGACTGATTTACCATCTTGTAGTGTGAATGCAACTCTTGGGTGCCTTTCTCATCGCTCACGAGTGTTTTTGGCCTTACCTAGTCAGAGGCCGATTCCTGGAGCACCGTCTGTGACTGGCCCTTGTGTTTTTTTATTGTGTTATTATTTTAGTGTTGTATTATTGTTGTTACCATCATTTGTCTCACCTGTTTGGTGATCAGTTGCTTGTCCTCTTGAATTAACCTTTGTTATTATATTTGCTGTTTTATTGTAACTTGTTAAATTTTTTTTTAATAATTGTCATTTTTGGCGTTAAAGGCCTTCAGTCGTGACTGTTGTTACTTACCTTCTAATTGCGACCACACTGGCTTGTTTTAAAAACATTATTTGCCGTTTCTGTGTTTTATGTATGTTTGTTAAATTTTTTAATACTTGCCATTCTTGGCGTTTAAGGTCATCAGCCGTGTAAGGCCTTTCGCCGCGAGTGTCGTCACTTCTCTTAAAATTCTAATTTTGCAATTGTATTTTTGCAGTTAGCTTTAAGACCTTTGGTCACTTGTCTTGCATATTTTAACAACTGTAGTTGTAAGTTGCAACAAGTTTAATCAATTCTTGGCTGCCTTTCTCATCGCTCAGGAAAGTGTTTTTGGCCTTTCCTACTCAGAGGCCGATTCCTGGAGCAATGAATGGGCTAATATCTATTAGGTACATTACGAATGTAAGTAGTGGACAGTTGGGGATGTGGGTCTCACGAGAAACGTGCAAGGGATAAGTCCCTGCAGTCGCGCTATCGTCTGTGCCTTCCGTGGCTCTGATGGATTGAGCGTCTTTCATATAAGTGGGGGATCCCGGGTTCGTGTCCCGGTCGGGGCACACATTTTCAGCTGTCCCGATCGATGTATATTAACAACACCTGTCGGCAGCTGAGGGTCTCGATTAATTATCATTTCATTCTAGAGAAGCTGCACGGTCATCAACTGTATATGTTCTTTCGGGAACAGGGGACTGATGACCTCAGAAGATAAGTCCCATAGTGCTCAGAGCCATTTGAACCATCTGATTAAAAAAAAAAAAAAAAAAAAAAGACAACCTATAGTAACTGATTACGTCCCCGGCCAGAACTGTAACCGAATCCTGCCTTAACTTAAACCACACCCATGTTCCCGTCGATGTTGCAAAAACGATAACTGTCGGTGGATAGAAGAATGAGTCTGTCGCACGCTAAATCGTCTATAGGTTTGAGGTAGACTTCGCTGGACACTATGGACAGGTGTATTCGTATCAGATTCCTTGAATCTAGCTTCATCACATCAACTTTGAAACGTTCGATTTTGTGCGCTTTCGGTATCTTATATCCTGCAGCAAACACGAACTCGATTGTCACCTTCCGGTAGGAAAGAGACACCTTCATCTGTAGAAAGCAACACACCGCTCTATGGAGCCTCACGGATGTAGACAAATCTCGCACTAACGGAGCGCGGCCGGAGCGCTAGGCATGTCCTAGCTGCTACAGTGCCAAAGTCGGCCTGTGCTTTGGCTATCATGTGAAACCAAATTCCCAACTTGTCGCATACTACGTAAGTATACGTCCGAAGAACATAGACCACACGTATAAATATATGCCCCTTGACAGCAATAACTGATCATTCAGTGTAGATGCACTCTTCGTCTGACCTCTTGCAGGAATCAGCGTGAGACTGCGAGCACTGAGAACAGCGCGCAAGGGGCAGTACGTATGTAGTGTGCAACAGCCTCGCAATTTAGGTTGGTCGGGAGGCGTGCTCGGATAGCCGAAGCGCTTAAGCCGACTACTCGCGTGAAAGGGAAATTGTGTGTTTGAGTACCTGTCCAGCACAAATCTACACTTTTCATCTACATCTACATCTGCATCTACATCTACATACATACTGCGCAATCTATCATACGGTGCGTAGCGGAGGGTACCTCGTACCACAACTAGCATCTTCTCTCCCTGTTCCACTCCCAAACAGCACGAGGGAAAAATGACTGCCTATATGCCTCTGTACGAGCCCTAATGTCTCTTATCTTATCTTTGTGATCTTTCCGCGAAAGCAAAATTGTACTGCAGTCAGCCTCAAATGCTGGTTCTCTAAATTTTCTCAGTAGTGATTCACGACAAGAACGCCTCCTTTCCTCTAGAGATTCCCACCCGAGTTCCTGAAGCATTTCTGTAACACTCTCGTGATGATCAAACCTACCAGTAACAAACCTAGCAGCCCGCCTCTGAATTGGTTGTATTTGCTCTCTCAATCCGACCTGACAGGGATCACAAACGCTCGAGCAGTTCTCAAGAATAGGTCGTATTAGTGTTTTATAAGCGGTCTCCTTTACAGATGAACCATATCTTCCCAAAATTCTACCAATGAACCGAAGACGACTATCCGACTTCCCCACAACTGCCATTACATGCTTGTTCCACTTCATATCGCTCTGCAATGTTACGCCCAAATATTTAATCGACGTGACTGTGTCAAGCGCTAAACTACTAATGGAGTATTCAAACATTACAGGATTCTTTTTCCTATTCATCTGCATTAATTTACATTTATCTTTATTTAGAGTTAGCTGCTATTCTTTACACCAATCACAAATCCTGTCCAAGTCATCTTGTATCCTCCTACAGTCACTCAACGGCGACACCTTCCCGTAAACCACAGTATCATCAGCAAACAGCCGCACATTGCTATCCATCCTATGCAAAAGATCATTTATGTAGATAGAAAACAACGGACATACCACACTTCCCTGGGGCACTCCAGATGATACCATCACCTCCGATGAACACTCACCATCGAGGACAACGTACTGGTTTCTATTACTTAAGAAGTCTTCGAGCCACTCACATACTTGGGAACCAATCCCTTATGATCGTACCTTAGTTAGGAGTCTGCAGTGGGGCACCGAGTCAAACGCTTTCCGGAAGTCTAGGAATATGGCATCCGTCTGATACCCTTCATCCATGGTTCGCAAGAAGGCAGCTAATGTCGAAAGTTCAATTCCGTCAGGTATCATAGTTTTCCTGAGCGTAGTAATTTTTGTTGAAATTGTTTTGGAGCAAATTATGCGACAGTGTATCAGAAGATATGAACGCACAGCCTTGGACATTCCGGCTCTGGAGGTGCACTACTTGGAACGGTCACTTAGCGCCACATGACGCGTTTATCCTGGCCGAATTATGCGCGATAGGCCGACGTGACGAGCAGAAGGGGAAGGGTCGGCCTGGCGACAAAGCAGAGTCGGAAATTCAGGTCGGCGAGGCGCGGCGCGCCGACGACCCGCGGATAATCGCATTACGCGACTCCACATTATGCGGCCGGCGAGGCACTACAGAGAGCTTTTTACGGAGAATTGTTTCTCCGGCAAAAGGAGGCGCTCCGACAGCCGAAAGCCTACGCGCCAAGAAATGTTTATTTATGGCGCCAGACAAGCCAGCACGGCGCCCCGAGTAATCAGCGTAACGGAAACAGCGGCGGCGGCGGCGGCGGCGGCGGCGTCCCGAGAACAAAACGGGTCGCCACAAGGGCGAGGCGCGCCTGCTCGCAGACACACGACGCGGTCTCGCTTTTTGTGGCACGGCTTTCTCAGGGAATCCAGCACGGAGCTTCTGAGCCACTTATCCGAGATTATACAGCACTTAGCGTACATGAGGAGTAAAAGCTAACAGTTCTCAATGTGAAATTTCTATTTATAAATTAGCTTACCCTTTTCTTGATGTTCGCCCTCTAAATTTTTAAGTTTTCCATTGTCGTACGTCTCCTTTTTCTCAAAAATGGTTCAAATGGCTCTGAGCACTATGGGACTCAACTGCTGTGGTCATAAGTCCCATAGAACTTAGAACTACTTAAACCTAACGAACCTAAGGACAGCACACAACACCCAGCCATCACGAGGCAGAGAAAATCCCTGGCCCCGCCGGGAATCGAATCCGGGAACCCGGGCGTGGGAAGCGAGAACGCTACCGCACGACCACGAGATGCGGGCTCCTTTTTCTCAGTTCTGTGCTATCTGTACGGTGCAAATTTTGCCAGTAGAGTGTGGCGAGGATCTTAAATTGAGTATGTTGAGTCAGACGATCAACGGATAGTGGACAACCTTACTACTAATGAGAGTACAGAAAGTGAAGCACTTGACGCTTAAAATTAATTCGTAAACTTCTGTAAATATAACTGGAGATAATTGTATGTCAGTTTTATAAGCGATACGGCCGAGAGACAATAAATAGTTAACTACACTACTAGCCATTAAAATTGCCACACCAAGAAGAAATGCAGATGATAAACGGGTATTCATTGGACAAATATATTATTACACTAGAACCGACATGTGATTACATTTTCACGCAATTTGGGTGCATAGATCCTGAGAAATCAGCACCCAGAACAACTACCTCTGGCCGTAATAACGGCCTTGATATGCCTGAGCAGTGAGTCAAACAGAGCTTGGATGGGGTGTGCAGCTTCAACATCATACCACAGTTCATCAAGAGTAGTGACTGGCGTATTGTGACGAGCCAGTTGCTCGGCCACCATTGACAAGACGTTTTCAATTGGTGAGAGATCTGGAGAAGATGCTGGCCAGGGCAGCAGTCGAACATTTACTGTATCCAGAAAGGCCCGTAAAGGACCTGCAACATGCGGTCGTGCATTATCCTGCTGAAATTTAGGGTTTGGCGGGATCGAATGAAGGGTAGAGCCACGGGTCGTAACACATCTGAAATGTAACGGCCACTGTTCAAAGTGCCGTCAATGCGAACAACAGGTGACCGAGACGTGTAACCAGTGGCACCCCATAACATCACGCCGCGTGGTGCGCCAGTATGACGCTAACGAATACACGCTTTCAATGTGCGTTCACTGCGACGTCGTTTTGCCATTTCTGCACCCAGGTTCGTCGTTGAGTACACCATCGCAGACAGGAAGATATACAAATGAATAGCTTTTCAGAGCATTCACACAAGGTTGACGCCGGTGGCGACACCTACAACGTGCTGAAACGAGGAAAGTTTCCAACAGATTTCTCATACACAAACAGCAGTTGACCAGTGTTGCTTGGTGAAACGTTGTTGTGATGCCTCGTGTAAGGAGGAGAAAAGCGTACCATCACGTTTCCGACTTTGATAAAGATCGGATTGCAGCCTATCGCGATTGCCGTATATCGTATCGCGAAAATACTGCTCGCGTTGGTCGAGATTCAATGACTGTTATCAGAATATGGAATCGGTGGGTTCAGGAGGTTGATACGGAACGCCGTGCTGGATCCCAACCACCTCGTATCACTAGCAGTCGAGATGACAGGCATCTTATCCGCTGTAACGGATCGTGCAGCCACGTCTCGATCCCTGAGTCAAGAGATGGGGACGTTTGCAAGACAACAATCATCTGAACAGTTCGACGACGATTGCAGCAGCATGGACTATCAGCTCGGAGACCATGGCTGCGGTTACCCTTGACGCTGCATCACAGACAGGAGCGCCTTCGATGGTGTACTCAACGACGAACCTGGGTGCAAGAGTGGCAAAACGTCATTTCTTTGGATGAATCCAGGTTCTGTTTACAGCATCATGATGGTCGCATCAGTGTTTGGCGACATCGCGGTGAACGCACATTGGAAGCATGTATTCGTCATCGCCATACTGGCGAATCACGTGGCGTGATGGTATGGGGTGCCATTGGTTACACGTCTCGGCCACCTCTTATTCACATTGACGGCATTTTGAACAGTGGCCGTTACATTTCAGATGTGTTACAACCCGTGGCTCTACCCTTCATTCGATCCCTGCGAAACCCTACATTTCAGCAGGATAATGCACGACCATATGTTGCAGATCATGTACGGGCCTTTCTGGATACAGAAAGTGTTCGACTGCTGCCCTGGCCAGCACACTCTCCAGATCTTTCACCAGTTGAAAACGTATGGTCATTGGTGGCCGAGCAAGTGGCTCGTCACAATACGCCAGTCACTACTCTTGATAAACTGTGGTATCGTGTTGAAGCCGCATGGGCAGCTGGACCTGTACACTCCATCCAAGCTCAGTTTGACCCAGGCCTATCAAGTCCGTTAGTACGGCCAGAGGTGGGTGTTCTGTGATTTCTCAGGATCTATGCCCCCAAATTGCGTGAAAATGTAATCACATGTCAGTTCTAGCATAATAAATTTGTCCAATGAATACCCGATCATCATCTGCATTTCTTCTTGGCGTAGCAATTTTAATGGCCAGTAGTGTATAACTGGCGTTTGACAGACGATCTGCAGAGACAAAAAGAAATATAGGGACTAAGGGGGGGGGGGGGTATGGTATCAAGTCACCATATGATCGCAAAGAGTTGCCAGTTCGATTATATTAATTTTCAGGCTAGTGGTTTCCCAAAATAGGAACTTTAGTTGAAATAAATATCATTTTTATAAATCAGTATTTATTTTTGTCATTAACCAGTGACATTTACGCTACGGTAGTAAAGTGATAGTATCTATTTAGCAAAGAACGTCAACAGGCTTTTTTCAACACACGTATTGAAAGTATTAAAGTGCTACAGTTATTTTGTAGTATTTTTAGAAATACACTTTTCTTTTAAATAAAGAATGAGCCATCAAAGGTAACAATGTCACCATAATGTTTCTATATTCTCCGTATTTCTTCAAGGTATCACATCAAATCACAGCGTTCCTAAATGCATCCATAAATCAAGTAATTTGAATTATTGTCATACAAAATACTAATATATATTATTACTTTTGTCTTATTAAAATCTACAATACCTGGTTATGACAAAAGTATTTTTATTAAAATTATATTTTGAATTAGATTTTACAACTTTAAGTAGTACTTCGTTTTTTAAAGCATAATTACAAAATACTGTGCATGAAATTTTAAAGTTAGCATTTATTTTGTATCTCTGCTTTTGCGTTTTCAAGTGATAATCCATTTCTTATCTCCGGTCAAACTATATCTGACTGACAAAAAATTGTCTCTGTTCCAGCATTTGAAACAGGTATGGATGACATGAAAAAAATCACTTCTGGAAATTTGGAAGAATGTCGTTTTCAAGCAAAACAATGCCATTTCTGTAGTCTTGTTAAGTTTTTGTTCTGTACTATTGCATTCAGTACTTCTTTGACATCAGAAACTTCCTCACAAAGATCGTCCATTTGAAAAGGTGTGTCACTTGTATGTTTTTGAATGATACTGCTATTAGCAATTGATACGTAAGTTAAAAGGGTCATCGTGTAGAGAAAGAGGCATAAACAATTTTTATTAGCTATCATTAAACTCATACATTGTTTATATATACTTTAGACTGTTTTTGTACTAGACACAGCTAGCTGTTTTTATTACTGAGGTAGTTTCAATAGGGAACATTTTCATTAAATTGCTGCAAGTGAAATCCTAAAAATTCATCGTCAGTCCTTTCCCTTAATTTGTTAGTGACTCCGACCATCTTATCGTAGCCTTCGTGACACACCACTTTTCCATTTTCAAAGCTCAGTACAGCATCTTGGAGGACTTACAATGCATTTCGGAAGAAAGCGAGGTAACGTTCCGTTTGCTCACTATTAAAGAAGGTCCTGAGTACAAAAGAACACTCGCCTTCGCCCAGAGAGATAAAATATTTCTCCAATATTTCGTAAGCTTTCAATGCACGCTCTACAGTGAGACGTTATCACAGCCATTGCGTTTTCATACGTCCAGGATCGGAGCAAATTTAGATTCATGCCATTCATAACAATCTTTTAAAGCTTTTTCTCTTTTTGTGTACTATGAAAATGACTATGGAGCTTCAGAATAGAACTCTACCAATCAGATTTACTTAAGCTCAAAGAAAATTTTACACTGCTTTGGAAATTGTGCTGGACAACCCACTGGAATAATATTGTTGTTTTCGTTACATATCATCTGAGAAACAGAATTATGGCATTGGAAATTAACATTTGTGTTTTCTCCACAGAAGCTGATACGAAATCTGATGTTAATAACGCACTCCTTGAGACATGCTACTAAACTTGTATAAAAGGCTAATGCAATTTCATTTGCGTATTCGTAAAAGTCAAATGTTTTTAAATTTGTCTTTGGGCTATAAAATCTTTCCAGCACTGGAAATAGCTTTGTTGTACCGCCATTACAGGCATCTGTAGCAACACTAAAAGATGTGCCACTTTTAAGGAACTCTGTCGTTTCTTGAATAGACGTTGGACCTAAGACACTATCAACAATTGCGTTGTCCTTTGTTCTTCCAAGATTAAGTTTTTCTGCTATTATTGAATCGCTATATAAGACACTATCAAGCTTAGCGTCACCGTCCAGAGAATTATATGGTAAAGTGTCCTTAACGCAACGATAGATTTTAGTTACTTCAGCAGCTATAATTTTCTCTTCTCCAGTGCTTGTTTGATCACTGTTCAGAAATTCCTTTAAAGATTTCGTCATATTTGCACTTCTTTGGTTCTTCGCATAATCAATGCTAGTTTTGTGCTTTTCTACGTCATGTTGTCACCATGAGATGCACTGAAATCCTTTGAGCGCAATGTGCAATGAGCTCTCTGCTATCAGGAACTGGTAGTGCTACGATAAATGAATAAATTTTTGATCAAACTTTTGAAAATAGTACTTATGTCACATTTTCGTTTTTCGATCAAAGGATCTCTTTGAAGCAATGTTGTTTGTGTCGAAATCTGTTTTGTAACTATTCATTTTAATCCATTTCTGAAGAGAAACAGTAGGTAACTATACACAGCAAGCATGTATCAAATGGACATAAATATGTACTACCAGTCTCTTTTACCACTGGCGGTGCTGTGAATTGTTTCTGGTGACGCAGCAGAGGCACAACCTTTCTCCGTTAAAATTAAGCATAGATCACAACTAGGGAGAGTGTGGCGTGCAGGAGATATACATAAACTTAACAGTATATTCATTTACGAAACATCCTTCTACAAAAATGCTTAGGAATATAAGGCTATTGTTTAACGATCAGATACTTGAGATCAATATATACGAGATAAAACACCTACGAATATTAAAACTACTGCACAATCCAGAGCTTCCAGAGAGCATTTTTTGTCTTTCGTGGGTAGTACTAATGCGGAAAAAAGTCCCCTTCTCCCCTAGTTTGCTTCAAGCTGTGGCGGCACGGTTCGGGACATTTAGTGTCGACTGTCTTCTGTTTTCTGTTTGTGCCAACTTCAACGATCTTACGGTAATGTAACAACAGCCTAAAAATCATCTCACTGTCTTTGCTAGAAATAGGCACTGCATCTGAAGACGACTGTCTCTGTACCATTGTTATTTCCACGTGTAACATATGTCACAGCTCCTATTCGGTATGCAGCGCACGCATTCGTAAGTTGGTGGTGTCGTGGCAAACGTTTCTCCTCTCACGTCCGTTCACCGCGCGGCGGCAGTGGTACCACTGCTCTCAACCCTCTCCATCCCTGAGTCGAGGGGACTTCTTTCCGCGCAAGCGCAATATGGTCGGCTGCTTCCGTTTCGTTCGGATGCAAACAGCTCTAATTGAGCAGTCTGCCTTCGGCACTTGTAAAAAAGAAGGATAATACTTGTTAGCTGTTACTTTTGTAATAGGGTAAAATCTTAGTTCGATTTTTTGAAAATAAGTAGTAAATACATATTTTAGCCTTCGAGGGGCTGGAGGTCTCTTATGGACAGCACGTTGGAAGGCATCCTATATGTGGTCAATAATGTTCATGTCTGGGGAGTTTGGTTGCCACCGGAAGTTTTTAAACTCAGAAGGGTGTTCCTAGAGCCATTCGGTAGCAATTCTGGTCCTGGTGGGTGTCGCATTGTCCTGCTGGAATTGCCCAAGTCGGACGGAATACACAATGAATATGAATGGATGCAGGTGATCAGACAGGATGCTTACGTACCTGTAACCTGTATCTAATCGTATCAGGGGTCCCACATCATTCCAAGTGCACACACCTCACACCATTACAAAGCCTTCGTTAGCTTGAAAAGTACCCTACTGACGCGCAGGCCCCATGGATTCACGAGGTTGTCTCTATACCCGTGCACATCCATCCACTTGATACAATTTGAAACGAGATTCGTCTGACCATGCAACATGTTTCCAGTCATCAACAGTCTAGTCGGTGTTGACGGGCCCAGGCGAGGCGTAAAGCTTTGTGTCACGCAGTCATCAAGGGAACACGAATGGGCCTTCGGCTTCGAAAACCCATATCGATGATGTTTCGTTCAATGGGTCACATGCTGACACTTGTTGAGTGCCCAGCATTGAAATCTGCAGCAGTTAGCCGAACGGTTGGACTTCTGTCACCTTTAACGATTCTCTTCAGGTATTGTTGGTCCCTTTCTTGCAGAATCTTTTTCTCGCCGAGAGATGTCGGAGATTTGATGATTTACCTGATTCCTCATACTCACGGTACACTCGTGAAATGGTCATAAGGAAAAATCATCACCTCGCCTCTACCTCGGAGATTCTGTGTCCCATCGCTCGTGCGCCGACTATAACACCACATTCAGATTCACTGAAATCTTGATAACCTGCCATTGTAGCAGAAGTAACCGATGTAACAACTGCGCCAGACACTTGTTGTCTTATATACGCGTTGCCGATCGCAGCGCCGTAATCTGCCTATTTACATATAACTGTATTTCAATAGGCATGCCTATACCAGTTTCTTTGGCGCTTCAGTGTATTATGTTTTCGTTTGGAATTCCTCTGTTATGAATACCTTTGTATTTCAAAACTTCTTGCAGCACTATTTTCTAAAGTAATTGATGGCGAAGAAGAGCAGTGCAGACACACGATGATGGGGGGATGTAGACTGTCATTTGATTCACGTACTTATTCTTCCGTTATGGCAAGTGTTGCACGACGAATAAATTTGTTTAAGAATTTAGGGAAAAGAGTGCACGCAAGAAATAACCAGAATAAGTCAATTATGAAAGAACCTGGAGTGTTACAAAACGTGAAGTCAGTGTTTTCTGAAAGTCACGGAGGTTTCTTTATGTCCAAAAGGTCATCTGAATCACTACTCTGCACTATCCCAGACGCTGCACATGTAAATTCTGTAGATATTAAAGGTGCAGAAGAAACTTCCTCTGTCATTACTCTATCAATGCATGCTAAACAAATTCTGAGATTTAAATCTACCTAGTACTTGTAATTTTATGTCGACTTAATGGGATGTAACTCACTGTAATAATGAAGTTATCAGTATTGGGGATACGCAGGTAAACACATAAATTGATCCGAGCCTAATTTATAGCGTTATAAACTAAGCATCAATTTAAAGGAACTGCTAATTTAGATCAGTGTGGCAAGATACACTCCTGGAAATGGAAAAAAGAACACATTGACACCGGTGTGTCAGACCCACCATACTTGCTCCGGACACTGCGAGAGGGCTGTACAAGCAATGATCACACGCACGGCACAGCGGACACACCAGGAACCGCGGTGTTGGCCGTCGAATGGCGCTAGCTGCGCAGCATTTGTGCACCGCCGCCGTCAGTGTCAGCCAGTTTGCCGTGGCATACGGAGCTCCATCGCAGTCTTTAACACTGGTAGCATGCCGCGACAGCGTGGACGTGAACCGTATGTGCAGTTGACGGACTTTGAGCGAGGGCGTATAGTGGGCATGCGGGAGGCCGGGTGGACGTACCACCGAATTGCTCAACACGTGGGGCGTGAGGTCTCCACAGTACATCGATGTTGTCGCCAGTGGTCGGCGCAAGGTGCACGTGCCCGTCGACCTGGGGCCGGACCGCAGCGACGCACGGATGCACGCCAAGACCGTAGGACCCTACGCAGTGCCGTAGCGGACCGCACCGCCACTTCCCTGCAAATTAGGGCCACTGTTGCTCCTGGGGTATCGGCGAGGACCATTCGCAACCGTCTCCATGAAGCTGGGCTACGGTCCCACACACCGATAAGCCGTCTTCCGCTCACGCCCCAACATCGTGCAGCCCGCCTCCAGTGGTGTCGCGACAGGCGTGAATGGAGGGACGAATGGAGACGTGTCGTCTTCAGCGATGAGAGTCGCTTGTGCCTTGGTGCCAATGATGGTCGTATGCGTGTTTGGCGCCGTGCAGGTGAGCGCCACAATCAGGACTGCATACGACCGAGGCACACAGGGCCAACACCCGGCATCATGGTGTAGGGAGCGATCTCCTACACTGGCCGTACACCACTGGTGATCGTCGAGGGGAGACTGAATAGTGCACGGTACATCCAAACCGTCATCGAACCCATCTTTCTACCATTCCTAGACCGGCAAGGGAACTTGCTGTCCCAACAGGACAATGCACGTCCGCATGTATCCCGTGCCACCCAACGAGCTCTAGAAGGTGTAAGTCAACTACCCTGGCCAGCAAGATCTCCGGATCTGTCCCCCATTGAGCATGTTTGGGACTGGATGAAGCGTCGACTCACGCGGTCTGCGCGTCCAGCACGAACGCTGGTCCAAATGAAGCGCCAGGTGGAAATGGTATGGCAAGCCGTTCCACAGGACTACATCCAGCATCTCTACGATCGTCTCCATGGGAGAATAGCAGCCTGCATTGCTGCGAAAGGTGGATATACACTGTACTAGTGCCGACATTGTGCATGCTCTGTTGCCTGTGTCTATGTGCCTGTGGTTCTGTCAGTGTGATCATGTGATGTATCCGACCCCAGGAATGTGTCAATAAAGTTTCCCCTTCCTGGGACAATGAATTCACGGTGTTCTTATTTCAATTTCCAGGAGTGTAGTTGGAATATAGTACTTCATAAACTAGATCCGGCACTGCTGGAAGGGTGGTGATGTAGGTATTACGTCCTACTTTTTAGCAGGAAAACACTCTAAAGAAGTGGACTGGATGATGTATAAATGCGGAGCTAAACGAGGGAGGAAGAGAGGTAATATGAAATGTATACTATTGGCAGATATTGGCTGCAAAGTGCGAGACTGAACAAATGTTGGAAGAGACGCGAAAAAGCTGGGAACGGTGCGGTCCGTGGACGCGGAAGACAAGCTGTCAGTTGTCAGAGTTTTGGGTTTATGGATTCGGTTTGAAAGCTGTGAACGTCACGGTCCGAGGACGCGGCGATGAACAGTGGGAGTACATTGGGATGGAGGTAGCGAGTAACCGAGATTAACACTCGGGGCGAAAGAGCGGGGATCAGAAGAACACACACATGATGGCAGTGATGAATGGCCACCAAGAGATCAACGACTCGACGGCAGCTCACGGTAGGAACACATCGCGGCAGTGTCATGCGCACGAGATAGATATGTACAGCCACCCGTTAGTTCGATGCGAAGCAGTGGCCTCTGTAATGGTCTTTCTGTCACAATAGTAACGCCACCTTCATTCACTGTCAGTTCAACGTCGTACAGTCGCTGCATACCTATCATAAAGTTTCACTTGTCTTTGAAAGACAGGTCGCAGCACATCCTCCTCAATACGCTTACCCGCCGCCAAATGTTGCCAACACGTAATGATGAGTATTTATGTGAACTTTTATCCAGCAACTGATGTGCGATTGTGAATGAGAACTGTTAACCATTGCAAACCATACCATTAGTACTGGAATAGATTATAGATATTGTCAGTGATGACCTTGCTCTCATGAGTATTAAATTCGTCTATCATAATAAAGAATTACAGACAAGTTAAAGAGACCACACTCAGGATACTTTGCGTAGGGCCATTAACACCAGATCGCGTCATTCAAACACCCATTTCACAACTTTATTAATTAGCATTGTACCCCGACGAGAGATCTGTTATGGGGTCAGACACACCAGGTCCAAATGTGGATACCTCTCCTAAGGTAGCAGTTACTCCATCAATGGGTGGGGACTTGCGGGTAAAGTAACTATAAGTGGGCCACCTAAAGAAAATGTGCAATAAAATACTGGGGCATTGGAATAAATATTTTATTTCCGGCATAGCTTGAATATTATCTTTTGCATTTCTATAGCAGGCACAGAAATCTCAAATATTGACTTTGAAAGAAATATTTGAAAAATAAAGACGTGTGTCTTTGGCCAAATGAAATGGATTTGTTTCCTGCATTTGTCCGGGCAGTGGACGTGCTGAAGTGCAGTAGCTGTTAAGTGCTATACACATCTAAATAAATGTGAATACGTTTCATATTTTTAGGAGTCTTTTGTTGCGATGTGAAAGTGAATAACATTTATTTGAAACCAAGGAGAATGAAAGGAAAAATTTCACCGTCAAAGACAAAAAGGACCCACATTTGCCGGGTTACCAAAACACAGATTATTAGAAAAGATATTGTGGGAACCATTACATAAATTTTATTCGTGGTAGCTTACTTAGGCTAATATTAGACAGAACAAAACTTCGATAAACCTACGCTCTTTGACTTTTGTCACATGTACTGTATTTCAGTTTTCACAACAGAACGCTTTGGTCTCATTCCTAACACCAGCAAATTTATCGTGAACCGCCCCTTTAAGTAAACAACACTGAAAATTGTCGTTGTCACGGATTCCAGAAAACTATGACTCAATGCAAGACTTGGGCCTAGACTGCTCCGAAACTTGTTAAGTAAACGAGGATTGAGCCCTAATTGACTTAGTGGATGATTCTGTAGATGTCTTTTCGGCCTAGTTGTTTCCATTTTATCCTTTTTCCGTTTCTTCCATCTTTGTCTGTGTGGACTGCACGTGAGAACAATAGTGACAATTGAAGCTCCTTCCTGAAGATAGTTTACTCTGTATAGTAGAGATTTCAACCGACGGAACTTTCGACGCCAATTTTACTTCGCCATCTGGAATACATTTTGGCTCAACCTGATTTCCAAGTGCTGAGAAGATAGCGTAGGGTCAATAGCCGAGTCGGTGTAAGTAGATCCCTAATAGTTCGCAGCAGTGTTGCCAGCTTTCAACTGTGGAACCCTGACGTCTGCGAGCGAACACAGCAGTGGTTCTGTGACAACACTGAGGCATTGTCATTGGGGCGTTTATAAAATCGCGTTACGTGCTTGGCTTAAGCGGGAGCGCAAATCTAATGCGCGCAGCCCACTGCATCTGTCAGAGACCAACTTACGTCGATTCAATTATAGGCCTATGTAGTTCCAGAACTAGCTCATTGACATGTACCTTTCTTATAGGAACGTCATTTGTTTGCATCACAGCTGCGAAATGGAAGTCTTGAAAAATATTCCTATTTGCTGGGTGATTTTGCGAAGCCTTTCACCTGTGGTCCTTACGTTGCAGACATACTGAAGAGACGCGCAAGTTCGGCTTTGCCTTCCCTGTGTTTTTGTCTTGGAAATTTCTCCATCTCTGCAATGTAGTAACTATTCAAAGGCTTACAAAACATGATGTACAGTGATTGTAGCCTGTAGGCTGTTGGGCCCGGTGGTGACCACAGGATGATACCATTTTCTCGAGCGTTATCAAGGGCATCAAGATTTTTACCTGTGGGTTGCATGGTCGTCAAGAAGGAGCAATACTTTGCTTTCCTTTAACGAATCTTGATGAAATATTTCAAACCACCTCAAAAATATATCCTTGTTGATATATCCGCATTCTGGACTGCAGGTAAAATTGTTCCTGGTGCAGCTACATCTTTCAATCCTTCTGCCGAACATGAATGTTTTTAAACGATTAGAAGTGGTACACACCGTACAGCTACACTTTCGCAGCAAACTGCAGTTTCATCAACCAATTTCATCAACAGTCTTTTTTAGTATATCAAAGAAGTGTCTCCTTGTTAAAGTCTTTTGCTCGAGATAAAGAAATCGATTCTGGCTGACGCAAACTAAGCACAAGGTACCTCTTCATAAATGAGTAATACCTTTCTTCTCGGCGGTTCTCTTTTGTCTACTGAATCTATCTCAAAAGCTGGTGAACGCAGTTATTTGTTGTAATATCAAACATTATTCTGCTAGCTACTGGCTAGTCAGACGTACTGCAGACAACTTTTCTGTTGTCTACTTTCAAAGTAGTTTTTCCTTGCTAAACGTCTTTGTAATGTTGTACTGCACTCGGCAAACTGCAAGTTTTGGCAGTCGAAAAAAAAGGTTCAAATAGCTCTGAGCACTATGGGACTTAACATCTGAGGTCATCAGTCCCCTAAAACTTAGAACTACTTAAACCTAACTAACCCAAGGACATACACACATCCAACCGAGCGAGGTGGCGCAGTGGCTAGCATACTGGACTCGCATTCAGGAGGACGACGGTTCAATCCCGCGTCCGGCCATCCAGATTTAGGTTTTCCGTGATTTCCCAAAATTGCTCCAGGCAAATTTCGAGATGGTTCCTTTGAAAGGGCCCGGCTGACTTCCTTCCCCATCCTTCCCTAATACAATGAGACCAATGACCTCGCTGTTTGGTTTCCTCCCCCAAACAAACCAACACACATCAGTGCGAGGCAGGATTCGAATCTGCGACCATAGCGCTCGCGCAATTCCACACTAAAGCACCTAGAACGATTAGATTTTTTTTTAAGTGCTTTATCTGAAAACTACCTTGAGCAGTTAAACAGAGAACCGACTCGTGGCGATAACATATTAGACCTTCTGGTGACAAACAGACATGAACTATTTGAAAAAGTTAACTCAGAACAGGGAATCAGCGATCATAAAGCGGTTACGGCATCGATGATTTCAGCCGTAAATAGGAATATTAAAAAGGGTAGGAAGATTTTTCTGTTTAGAAAAAGTGACAAAAAGCAGATTTCAGAGTACCTGTTGGCTCAACACAAAAGTTTTGTCTAAAGTACAGATAGTGTTGAGGATCAGTGGACAAAGTTCAAAACCGTCGTACATAATGCGTTAGATGAGTATGTGCCAAGCAAGATCGTAAGAGATGGAAAAGAGCCACCGTGGTACAACAACCGAGTTAGAAAACTGCTGCGGAAGCAAGGGGAACTTCACAGCAAACATAAACATAGCCAAAGCCTTGCAGACAAACAAAAATTACGCGAAGCGAAATGTAGTGTGAGGAGAGCTATGCGAGAGGCGTTCAATGAATTCGAAAGTAAAGTTCTATGTACTGACTTGGCAGAAAATCCTAAGAAATTTTGGTCTTATGTCAAAGCGGTAGGTGGATCAAAACAAAATGTCCAGACACTCTGTGACCAAAATGGTACTGAAACAGAGGATGACAGACTAAAGGCCGAAATACTAAATGTCTTTTTCCAAAGTTGTTTCACAGAGGAAGATTGCACTGTAGTTCCTTCTCTAGATTGTCTCACAGATGACAAAATGGTAGATATCGAAATAAACGACAGAGGGATAGAGAAACAATTAAAATCGCTCAAAAGAGGAAAGGCCTCTGGACCTGATGGGATACCAGTTCAATTTTACACAGAGTACGCGAAGGAACTTGCCCCCCTTCTTGCAGCGGTGTACCGTAGGTCTCTAGAAGAGCGTAGCGTTCCAAAGGATTGGAAAAGGGCACAGGTCATCCCCGTTTTCAAGAAGGGACGTCGAGCAGATGTGCAGAACTATAGACCTATATCTCTAACGTCGATCAGTTGTAGAATTATGGAACACGTATTGTGTTCGAGTATAATGACTTTTCTGGAGACTAGAAATCTGCTCTGTAGGAATCAGCATGGGTTTCGAAAAAGACGGTCATATGAAACCCAGCTCGCGCTATTCGTCCACGAGACTCAGAGGGCCATAGACACGGGTTCACAGGTAGATGCCGTGTTTCTTGACTTCCGCAAGGCGTTCGATACAGTTCCCCACAGTCGTTTAATGAACAAAGTAAGAGCATACGGACTATCAGACCAATTGTGTGATTGGATTGAGGAGTTCCTAGATAACAGGACGCAGCATGTTATTCTCAATGGAGAGAAGTCTTCCGAAGTAAGAGTGATATCAGGTGTGCCGCAGGGGAGTGTCATAGGACCGTTGCTATTCACAATATACATAAATGACCTTGTGGATGACATCGGAAGTTCACTGAGGCTTTTTGCAGATGATGCTGTGGTGTATCGAGAGGTTGTAACAATGGAAAATTGTACTGAAATGCAGGAGGATCTGCAGCGAATTGACGCATGGTGCAGGGAATGGCAATTGAATCTCAATGTAGACAAGTGTAATGTGCTGCGAATACACAGAAAGATAGATCCTTTATCATTTAGCTACGAAATAGGTCAGCAACTGGAAGCAGTTAATACCATAAATTATCTGGGAGTACGCATTAGGAGTGATTTAAAATGGAATGATAATATAATGTTGATCGTCGGTAAAGCAGATGCCAGACTGAGATTCATTGGAAGAATCCTAAGGAAATGCAATCCGAAAACAAAGGAAGTAGGTTATAGTATGCTTGTTCGCCCACTGCTTGAATACTGCTCAGCAGTGTGGGATCCGTACCAGATAGGGTTGATAGAAGATATAGAGAAGATCCAACGGAGAGCAGCGCGCTTCGTTACAGGATCATTTAGTAATCGCGAAAGCGTTACGGAGATGATAGATAAACTCCAGTGGAAGACTCTGCAGGAGAGACGCTCAGTAGCTCGGTACGGGCTTTTGTCAAAGTTTCGAGAACATACCTTCACCGAAGAGTCAAGCAGTATATTGCTCCCTCCTACGTATATCTCGCGAAGAGACCATGAGGACGTGCTGATTAGAGCCCACACAGAGGCATACCGACAATCCTTCTTTCCACGAACAATACGAGACTGGAATAGAAGGGAGAACCGATAGAGGTACTCAAGGTACCCTCCGCCACACACCGTCAGGTGGCTTGCGGAGTATGGATGTAGATGTAAATGTAGATGTAGAACCGCTCAGCCACACCGGCCAGCTTTGGCAGTCGTATTGATGCCAAAACCACCATTTCGTACTGCAGCCAAAGCACGACCCATATCGTCTTCCCGCCATTGTCCATATTTCATTTCCCAAATAGCAAAACTCCTTTACTACTATAAATGTCTCACTTCTTGATCTAATTCCCTCAGCATCGCCCGACTTAATACGAACTACATTCCATTATTCTCGTTTTGCTTTTGTTGATGTTCATCTTATATCCTCCTTTCAAGACATTGTCCATTCCGTTCAACTGCTCTTCCAGGTCCTTGGGTTAGAATTACAATGTCATCGACAAACCTCGGATTTTAGCACTTACACCGAATTTTTCTTTTGTTTTCTTTACAGTTTGCTCAATATACAGATTGAATAACATCTTGGATAGACCACAACCCTCTCTCACTCCCTTCCCAACCACTGCTTCCCTTTCATGCCCCTCGACTCTTATAACTGCCATCTGGTTTCTGTACAAACTGTAAATAGCCTTTTGTTACCTGTATTTTACCCCTGCCACCTTTAGAATTTGGAAGAGAGTATTCCAGTCAACACTGTCAAATGCTTTCTCGAAGTCTACAAATGCTAGAAATGTAGGTTTGCCTTTCCTTAATTTTTGTTCTAAGGTAAGTCATAAGGTCAGCATTGCCTCAAGTGTTCCAATATTTCTACGGAATCCAAACTGATCTTCCAGGAAGTCGGCTTCTACCAGTTTTTCCATTCGTCTGTAAAGAATTCGCGTTAGTATTTTGCAGCAGTGACTTATTAAACTGATAGTTCGGTAATTTTCACATCTGTCAACACCTGCTTTCTTTGGGATTGGAATTATTATATACTTCTTGATGTCTGAGGGTATTTCGCCTGTCTCATACATCTTGCTCACCAGATGGTAGAGTTTTGTCAGGACTGGCTCTCCTAAGACCGTCAGTAGCTCTAATGGAATGTTGTCTACTCCCGAGGCCTTGTTTCGACTCAGGTCTTTCAGTGCTCTGTCAAACTCTTCACGCAGTATCGTATCTCCCATTTCGTCTTCATCTACATCCTATTCCATTTCCATAATGTTGTCCTCAAGTACATCGCCCTTGTATAGACCCTCTATATACTCCTTCCACCTTTCTGCTTTCCCTTCTTTCCTTAGAAATGGGTTTCCATCTGAGCTCTTGATATTCATGCAAGTGGCTCTCTTTTCTGAAAAGGTCTCTTTAATTTTCCTGTAGGCAGTATCTATCTTACCCCTTGTGAGATAAGCCTCTACATCCTTACATTTGTCCTCTAGCCATCCCTGCTTAGCCATTTTGCACTTCCTGTCGATCTCATTTTTGAGACGCCTGTATTCCTTTTTGCCTGCTTCATTTACTGTATTTTTATATTTTCTCCTCTCGTCAATTAAGTTCAATATTTCTTCTGTTACCCAAGGAGTTGTACTAGCCCTCGTCCTTTTACCTACTTCATCCTCTGCTACCTTCACTACTTCATCCCTCAGAGCTACCCATTCTTCTTCTACTGTACTTCTTTCCCCCATTCCTGTCAATTGTTCCTTTATGCTGTCCCTGAAACTCTCTACAACCTCTGGTTCTTTCAGTTTATCCCGGTCCCATCTTCTTAAATTCCCACCTTTTTGCAGTTTCTTCAGTTTTAATCTACAGTTCATAACCAATAGATTGTGGTCAGAGTCCACATCTGCCCCTGGAAATGTCTTACAATTTAAAACCTGGTTCCTAAATCTCTGTCTTACCATTATATAATCTATCTGATACCTTCTAGTATCTCCAGCAATCTTCCATGTATACAACCTTCTTTCATGATTCTTGAACCGAGTGTTTGCTATGATTAATTTATGCTCTGTGCGAAACTCTACCAGGCGGCGTCCTCTTTCATTTCTTAGCCTCAATCCATATTCACCTACTATGTCTGCTTCTCTCCCTTTTCCTACTCTCGAATTCCAGTCACCCATGACTATTAAATTTTCGTCTCCCTTCACTACCTGAATAATTTCTTTTATCTCATCATACATTCCTTCAATTTCTTCTTCATCTGCAGAGCTAGATGGCATATAAACTTGTACTACTATAGTAGGCGTGGGCTTCGTGTCTATCTTGGTTCAAAATGGTTCAAATGGCTCTGAGCACTATGGGACTTAACTGCTGTGGTCATCAGCCCCTAGAACTCAGAACTACTTAAACCTAACTAACCTAAGGGCACCACACACATCCATGCCCAGGATTCGAACCTGCGACCGTAGCGGTCACGCGGCTTCAGACTGTAGTGCCCAGAACCGCACGGCCACTCCGGCCGGCTGTCTATCTTGGCCACAATAATGCGTTCACTATGCTGTTTGTAGTAGCTTACCCGCATTCCTATTTTCCTATTCATTATTAAACCCACTCCTGCATTACCCATATTTGATTTTGTGTTTATAACCCTGTATTCACCTGACTAAAAGTCTTGCTCCTCCTGCCACCGAACTTCTCTAATTCCCACTATATCTAACTTTAACCTATCCATTTCCCTTTTTAAATTTTCTGATCTACCTGCCCGGTTAAGGGATCTGACATTCCACGCTCCGATCCGTAGAACACCAGTTTTCTTTTTCCTGATAACGACGTCCTCGTGAGTAGTCCCCGCCCGGAGATCCGAATGGGGGACTATTTTACCTCCGGAATATTTTACCCAAGAGGACGCCATCATCATTAATCCATACAGTAAAGCTGCATGCCCTAGGGAAAAATTACTGCCGTAGTTTCCCCTTGCTTTCAGCCGTTCGCAGTACCAGCACAGCAAGGCCGTTTTGGTTAATGTTGCAAGGCCAGGTCAAACAATCATCCAGACTTTTGCCCCTGCAACTACTGAAAAGGCTGATGCCCCTCTTCAGGAACCACAAGTTTGTCTGGCCTCTCAACAGATACTACTTCGTTGTGGTTGCACCTACGGTACGGCCATGTGTATCGCTGAGGCACACAAGCCTCCCCACCAACGGCAAGGTCCATGGTTCATGGGGAAGGATCAGGTCATAGTTCCTAAAAAAATGTACTGTTAATCAAATCGTTCTGCTAGTTTAATGTGTTATCAGGCTTTTGCAGACAGTGTGCAAAACTCCCAATTTCTTCCACCATTGTGAGAAGGTTCCCCTTATGCTCATTGTGCAGCACTTGCAAGTGAATATCAATAGTTGCAGCCACATATTTCGATGTTAGATGCTTACCAAACGTTGTTTCAGTACTATGTATCGAAGCGTGCGGTCTGAAGGGTATTTTAAACGCACTTCCCGTTCGACCTACGTAAACGTTTGGACAGTTTCCACACTTTATTCACGTTAAATCATGGCACACTGACAGAATCGTGACAGAAGATTTTCGATCCATCATTAATGGGTTATTAAAAACGGAAACTAAACAAGCTGAAGATTAATATAGAAATTGCTGTTATAATTCACATAAATAAAACTGCGTTTGTTGAGTTTCTTCTAACATCGAAACATGCTGTTTGCAACTATTGATACGTATTTGGAAGTGTTGCACAATGAACGTAAGAACACCCGAAAACTTTGGAAGAGCCTGGTAACACATTAAACGAGCAGAACGATTTGACTGAAAGTTCATTTTTGTAGAAATTTTGACCTCACCGCAGCGCACGTGTGATCAACAGCCCCACTCACCGATAAGAGACAGTGGGAGCGCATCGGCTCACACACCTTCCTAGCAGCTGCCGAAGTGCCGACTAGCGTCAGTACATACTGCAAAGCTTCATGCCGTATAACAACACCTAGCAGAAGCGAATACATTTGACCGTAAATGTCATTTCCGTCCCTACAACTTGAATAATTTCACTTTTATAATTTATATATTTTTACGGCTTTGTACCCTCAATGCTTCCACTTTCTAACTCATGATATTTAATGACACCCCATGCAGTTCCAGGTCCTCTACAAAATTTCACTTCTGTAATTTTACGATTTTTATGTCTTTCACTGTTTATGCATCCGTTGTTCTAGGCCAATTCGTCTAATAGTTCAAAGACAAAATCTTTATACAATTTTATTTTTATACTTTAAGAGTAAGAACTTATAGCTTTATACTTGCAAAGTTTTACCATTTGAATATCTTCAGATATTTGTTTAGTTTTCGCTGCTTTATTTCCAGTTTTAAAATGTACTATCTCATTTCCTTTTTACAGTTTTACGCGTCCATTCCGATATCTTGTAAGACCTCTCCTATTGACCCCTATCGCCCCATGGCATCCCTGCCACGATCCATACCTCCATACCTCCCCTCCCCCATCCCCGCCACCCAAGCCTTCTTTTCCCGCTTTAACCCCCCCCCCCCCCCCTCAGTTCATTTTACAGTGAACGTTTACATTTTGCATACGCGTTGTTCTACACTTAGTGATTTCAACGACAATTTCTTCATAATTATATGCTGTACAATTTTAACACAACCTCTATTATTAAACTCATGACATCCCTATCACTCCCTCCCTGTTTACTTCCCCTCCTCAGATTAGCCTCGCTGCATTTCCCCTCCCCCATCCAACATCTACCTATTTTAGACACTGACCGCAGTTCAAATGGTTCAAATGGCTCCGAGCACTATGGGACTCAACTTCTGAGGTCATTAGTCCCCTAGAACTTGGAACTAGTTCAACCTAACTAACCTAAAGACATCACACACATCCATGCCCGAGGCAGGATTCGAACCTGCGACCGTAGTGGTCTCGCGGTTGACCGCAGTTGCAAAACACAGTACTCTGATATGTTGTTCTGAGAAGACAAAACGGGTTGCTGATGCAATTACGTAGGTAAATTCTACATTTATGTCCAATTTATTTATTTCTACTACTGTAAAATATTTTATAGTGCGTATTTAGGATTACTTTGTCTTAGATCTAGAGATGATTCAGAATCTTCGAACCGAATAATCGAATTAAAAAAGTATGCAACTGGGACGGAACAATAAATGAGAATTATATTAAATTATCAGTCAATTCAGTTTTACTCTTGTCAATACGACAACTACCGCGTTTGTTCTGGTACGTAACAGAAACAATTGTTACGACTGTATGCATGGGTTTAATTTGCACCATTGGGCCACCAGCTGATTCACGGAAAATCGAAGAGACTCGTTCAAGACAAATCTTAGTCGCCGTCCACAGCTCGTAACTTTGTATTCCGATGTCATCTGCCCTCACTTTCCAATGATGGCTACAGAATTTTAGTCGCTATTATCATTTCACTCGGACGTTTCAGTCATTCATAGCAGTCAGCTGCAAGAACATAGCAAAAATCTTACTTTCCTTCACTGTTGGTAGATGGCAAATGTTTGGCAACGTGTGGTACACTTTAAGACCGCTGGGATGCTCCTATTGTCAATGTACCCAGAGAATTCGAGCCGGACAATAGATAGAGCCAGCCCAACGATGGCCACCTAATCCTGCAGTTTCCAGATCGCCACAGGTGCCTTCAACACCAACGGCACCATTCTGACTCCCGATGACAATAGTCGTATAGCTATCACTCATCATTGTAGCTAAGTTTTGTCGTGAATGCTCGACCATACACCTGCGCAGCGCCCCGAAATATTGTCATTTACGATGAGTTGTGCAGTCTATGTTCGCCGAAAATCGTTATGACACAGCATGGGAGGGCAAAGAAAATACGAATAATAGTCCATAGTACACGTCAGTGTGGTCAAGAGATGTCACTATCAGTCTTAAGCTAGTTACAAGTTGGACTTACAGAATTTTTAGTGGGGAGTCAGTCTCGGACTTGTAGGTTTAATTGGTTCTGTGGAACTATAACTATTTTCTTGGGCAACGTTCACGGGATTTATCGTTAATTAGGTGACTACTTCTAATAACATACACTGAAGAGCCAAAGAAACGGGCACACCTGCGTAATGTCGTGTAGGGCACCCGCGAGCACGCAGAAGTGCCGCCACACGACGTGGTATGGTCTCGACTAATGTCGGAAGTCGTACTGGAGAGAACTGACACAATGAATGGAGCAGGGCTGTCCATAAATCCGATAGAGTCCGAGGGGGTGGAGATCTCTTCTGAACAGCTCGTTGCAAGCCATCCAAGATAAGCTCATTAATGTTCATGTCTGGGAGTTTCATGACCAGCGGGAGTGTTTAAACTGATAAGAGTGTTCCTGGAGCTACTCTGTAGCGTTTCTGGACGTGTGGGGTATCGCATTGTCCTGTTGGAATAGCCCAAGCCCATAGCAGTGCAGAAAGGACTTGAATGGATGCAAGTGATCAGATAGGATGCTTACGTACCTGTCAGTTCTGAGAGTCTTATCTACATGTATCAGGGGTCCCAAATCACTCCCCCTGCACACGCCCCACACCATTACAGGACCACCACCAGCTTGAACAGTCCCCTGCTACAGTGTCCATGGATTCAGGAGATTGTCCCCATACCCGTACACGTCAATTCCCTCGATACAATTTGAAACGAGACTCGTCCGACGATGCAACATGTTTCCAGTCATCAACAGACCAATATCGGTATTGACGGCCCATGCGAGACGTAAAGCTTTGTGTCGTGCAGTCATCAATGATGCACGAGAGGGCCTAAGGCTCCGAAAGCTCAGTTGAAAGATTCTCTTCAATCGTCGTAGGTCCCGTTCTTCCAGCCACAGCGACATTGGAGATTTGATGTTTACCGGATCCCTGATATTCACTGTTCAGTCGTGAAATGGTCGTACGGGAAAAATCCCCTCCTCATCGTTACCTCAGAGATGCTGTGTCCCATCGCTCGTGCGCCGACTGTAGTACTGCTTTCAAACTCACTTAAATCCTGATTGTGTGGCTGGTCCCGGCGGAGGTTCGAGTCTTCCCTCGGGCATGGGTATGTGTTTTTGTCCTTACGATAATTTAGGTTAAGTAGTGTGTTAGCTTAGGGACTGATGACCTTAGCAGTTATGTCCCATAAGATTTCACACACATTTGAACAGTTTAAATCCTGATAAGTTGTCATGGTAGCAGCAGTAACCGATCTATAACTGCGCAAGACACCTGTCTTATATAGGCGTTGCCGACCACAGCTCCGTGATCTGCTTGTTTAGTCATCTCTGTATTTGAATACGCATGCCTATACCAGTTTCTTTGGCGCTTCAGTGTATAAACTGTCTATCGGACTGTGAGTTTTCAAGCACTACCTATGGACTACTTTTTTAATTTTTTATTTTTCGTGTTTGTTGGAGAAGCAATAAACTTCAGACGTGAAAATTAAGCTTGATACAGAAACAGACAACACCAAAATAATATTGTAAGATGCAGAAGACGCCGTCAGAGTTATGACCCATAAACAGGAGTGCTGTATTAGCGTCTGTGAGTCGTGTGTGTGCACACACTCTGCACTCAGCCGGTCCCCCGCAACCGCGCGAGCACGAGGTCCGCGCGGTCTTTGGTGTGTGACGCGCCGGCCTGCGCAGGCCCGGAGCCTTTCAGGGCCCCATCGGGTCGTCCGCTTCTCGGTACCCTCTCGGATCAAAGGCCCGCTTAGCTGGCCACTCCTGTGACTGCCAAAGCTGGGCGCGGTGCGCCCTGGGACAGCTTTCACCTTGTTTTACTGCACGTCCATCTGCTACGGGTGGCTCTCCTTTGGCGGGCTATCTGACACAGCCTTCATAGAGGGCTCTCATTTTCCGAGCTGCGTTTGTGTCGCTACTATATTTTGTCGAATATGAATTACAGCGCTCTTTTTTCTTCTCGTTCACTCGACGCACAAGCACACACGTACAAACAGCACACATACATAATGCACGTTTATCCCAAATCTGGAATGTACCATATAATTGTAGGTGAATTGCAATGAGGAGACAAAACTCATGCGAAAGGAATACGCACATATACAGATCGCGTTAGTATCGCGTACACAAGGCGTAAAAGGGCAGTACACTGGTGGAGATGTCCTTTGTACTCACATGAATCATGAGAAACGGTTTCCGACGTGATTAAGGCTGCCCGACGGGAATCAACAGACTCTGAACGCGAAATGGTAGTTGGAGTTAGACGCTTTGCTCGTTCTATTTCAGAAATTGTTAGAGTATTAAATATTACGAGGTCCGCAATGTCAAGAGTGTGCCGACAATATCAAATTTCGGGCACTACCCCTCATTCGAAGAACATCAGTAGGCCCAGACACCAGAAGGATTGGTAGATCGATAACTCATCCTTGATTCAGTGGGTGTTGATGCGTGGGCGTTCTTGGTTGGTTGAGCGATTTGTCTGCTTAATTCCGATAACGAACGAGACTTTAGCCTGCTAACTAGTCGCTTTACAAGCTTCGTGCTGCCAGAGATTACTTTTCTTCTTAGAGGGACAGGTGGCTTCTAGCTGCACGAAATAAATAACAGGTCTGTGTCCCATTTGGATTGATAACGTAAGGAATGAGGAGGTTCTGCTCAGAATCGGAGAGGAAACGAATATGTGGAAAACACTGACAAGGATAAGGGACAGAATAATAGGACATCTGTTAAGACGTCCATGGTATTAGATGGGGGCTGCAGAGGGCAAAAACTGTAGACGAAGGCAGAGACAGGAATACATCCAGCAAATAACTGAGAATGTAGGCTGAAAGTGATACTCTGAGATGAAGAGACTGGCACAGGAGAGGAATTCGTGGCGCGCCGCATCAAACCAGTCTGAAGATTGATGACGTCCACCACAAAAAATTCTCATCATGGACAACGCAGTGACCGAAGCTTGCGTCGAGTTGTCAGTGCTAACAGACAAGCAACACTGCGTGATATACCTGCAGAAATCAATGTCGAACATACGACGAAAGTACCCATTAGAACTGTTGTGTCTAGACACGACAGCCTAGACACAATGAGAGGAAGCCGAAAGGCACGCGCTAAGCTAAAGCAGGAGGGCGTGATGTCTGAAACAGGATACGTAATGAATGCTATAAAGAAAAGTACGTAGCTTCTGGAATACTTAACTTTAATCCATCCTTTTGGTACCTCTGGAGATTGTGGCGATACAAGTGAGACTCTTTAGATACATGCAATGTTACTAATGGCGCCTTGCTAGGTCGTAGCCATTGACTTAGCTGAAGGCTATTCTAACTATCTGCTCTGCAAATGAGCGAGGCTTCGACAGTGTGCATCGCTAGCTACGTCGTCCGTACAAATGGGGCGAGTGCTAGTCCGTATCTCGAGACCTGCCTTGTGGTGGCGCTCGGTCTGCGATCACACAGTGGCGACACGCGGGTCCGACATGTACTAATGGACCGCGGCCGATTTAAAACTACCACCTAGCAAGTGTGGTGTCTGGCGGTGACACCACAAGAACAGTGCGGCGAAATATGTTGTTATCGGTTATGGGAGCAGCCGACCGACGCGAGTGCTTCTGCTAGCAGCACATCGCCTGCAGTTCATTTCCTAGGTTCGGCTGGATCCTAGACGACTGGGAAACAGTGGCCTGATCAGATGCCTCTCGATTCCAGTGTATAATAGCTGATGATGGGTTTCGAGTGTGGAGTAGGCCCCACGAAGCCATGGACCCAAGTTGTCAATAAAGCTTTGTGCAAGTTGATGATGTCTCCACAATGGCATGGGTTGTGTTTACATGGAATGGACTTAGTCCGCTGGTCCATCTGAGCCAATCATCGACTGGTAACGGTTATGTTCGCCTACTAGGGGACTATTTTTAGCCATTCATAGACTTCATGTTCCCAAACAACGAAGGAATTTTTATGGATAACAATACGCCATGTAACCGGTCACGAGTGTTCGCAACTGGCTTGTAGAACGTTTTGGACAGTTCAAGCGAATGACTTGGCTGCTCATATCACCCGAGATGAATCCCATGGAATTTTAATGGGAGATAATCGAGAGGTCAGTTTGTGCACGCAATCCTGCACCGGCAACACGTTTGCAGTTATGGACATATATACAGGCGGTACGGCTTAGTGTTACTGCAGGGGACTTCCAATGACTTGTTGAGTCCATGCCACTTCCAGTTGCTGCATTAGGCCGGACAAAAAGAGGTCCAACATGATCTTAGAACGTATCTCATGACTTTTCTCATCTTATTGTGTTAGCTCCGTTCTCTTGCATTAAAGTGAAATCATGAAGTGCACATTCGCGAAACTAAGAAACATTACACTTCTTTAACTGACTGAGAATCAGTCGGGTTTTTAAATGCATCAATGATGACACCAGAGGCCAACTTTGGAGGAACGATGTTGAACTGATGAAAGAGCTTCATCTGACGATGCGTTGTGTCTACCTGAATTACAAAAAACATATCTTCTAGTCTAGAATTAAGAGGGTTGGATGAAAATTACTGGGAAAACTGCTACAACGTCGAAGGTCTGCTTGAAATGGCATGTGAGCTGTCTGTAGGTGACTACAGAAGGTCATCTGAAGTAGTTTTGTGAGCGGCGACGACTGTGTTTGAGTCAGTTGCAGTGTGTACTGTGTGAAAGTGCGGGATGCCAGTTCAAGCGCCGTAACAGACGGCCATTGCATACAGTACTGCAGTTTGTGGCAACGTCATCTTCGTCTGGAAACGAAGTGACGCCACCTACTGGCACTGCATCCCATCATCCTTCATGATTAAACACAATGCCACATGACGAATCCCGTATCGGGGATCCTGCGTGGGTGAGTGTGGGAGATACTGCATAATCCACCTCATTCACCCGATACGAGTCCATGCGATTACCTGGTCACCAAAAGGAACGTGCTACAACACAAGACAAGGCGTCATCCGTGCCGTGGGACTGTCCTTGCAAGCCATCGGTAGAAATTAACGCGCTGTAGATGAACGACACATTCCATTCGTATGGGGAAAGCGGATTCGGAATCGGCATGTAATACGGTGAACGCCTGTCAATAAAAAGGTACGACATGCGGCAGTATTTCCACTACTTTTTATCCATCCCGTGTATTACCAGAGCGGAAATCCTAGGTCAGTTAAATAAAGGGCGATCATTGCCAGAGATTCTAGTTATGCGGGCCTTCCTCTATGTGGTTTGATCAAAATTTGTAATATAGAACGGAAATGTAAAAAATATCACAAAAGTAATTATTTAATAGGCTGAAAAATGGGAGGTAGGGAAGGGCTATTATGTAGCAGTTCCGACAGCTTTTAAGTTCAAGGGTTTCCATCCCTGACAGGTAACCGCTGTATTAGTACCGATCTGTCGTCATTCGCGACTCACGGTCTCTGGTTGGTTCAAATGGCTCTGAGCACTATGGGACTTAACTTCTAAGGTCATCAGTCCCCTAGAACTTAGAACTACTTAAACCGAACTAACCTAAGGACAGCACACACATCCATGCCCGAGGCAGGATTCGAACCTGCGACCGTAGCGGTCACGCGGTTCCAGACTGTAGCGCCTTTAACCGCTTGGCCACACCGGCCGGCCTCACGGTCTCTCCGACAGCAACATCGTGTCGAGCAAGGAAACGTGTCCGTCTCGTTTTGCTGCCCTCTGTCAGCATGCTACAGTCCTGCCTGAGTTACTATGTGGTCTACGTTAATTCTAGGTTGTTCTAAACTTTTAACGTATCCCTACCACCGCAATAGCATCGCACGACTTAACCTACCTCGTCAGTCCACAAAACTACGGCTCTGGATTAATGAAAAAATACTTTCTGGAACGCTGTTCTAGGAAAACAGCACTCTCCGGTATATAAGTAAAATTTGATAATCTGGTGACCGGTTTCAATATATTCTACTTTGATTACCTTCAAATCTTGTACTCTGCAAAAAGAGCAGTAAACTGGGTTAGAGGTAACAAATCATTATCACAAAAAAACGAAATGGCTATGGTAATAATTTGCCCATGGTGGTGACAGCTGGGCTGGCTGAGAAGGCTGCTCTAGAAAGATGTATCGACTGCTCACTGTGGCTCAGCACTTCGTGGTTAATTAGTGAGAACCCCCCCTTCCCCCCCCCCCCTGCAAGGCTCCAGCATGGCGTCATTAATAGCCAACAGCCATGAATCGTGAGCGTAAGAACACTACTGGCCTTTAAAATTGCTACACCAAGAAGAAATGCAGATGACAAACGGGTATTAATTGGACAAATATATTATACTAGAACTGACTTGTGATTACATTTTCACGCAATTTGTGTGCATAGACCCTGAGAAATCAGTACCCAGAACAACCACCTCTGGCCGTAATAACGGCCTTGATACGCCTGGGCATTGAGTCAGACAGAGCTTCGATGGCGTGTACAGGTACACCTGCCCATGCAGCTTCAACAAGGTACCACAGTTCATCAAGAGTAGTGACTGGCGTATTGTGAAGAGCCAGTTGCTCGGCCACCATTGACCAGACGTTTTCAATTGGTGAGAGATCTGGAGAATGTGGTGGCCAGGGCAGTAGTCGAACATTTTCTGTATCCAGAAAGGCCCGTACAGGACCTGCAACATGCGGTCGTGCATTATCCTGCTCAAATGTAGGGTTTCGCAGGGATCGAATGAAGGGTAGAGCCACGAGTCGTAACACATATGAAATGTAACGTCCACTTTTCGAAGTGCCGTCAATGCGAACAAGAGATGACCGAGACCTGTAATCAATGGCACCCCATACCATCACGACGGGTGATACGCCAGTATGGCGATGTCGAATACACGCTTCCAATTTGCGTTCACCGCGATGTCGCCAAACACGGATGCGACCATCCTGATGCTGTAAACAGAACCTGGATTCATCCAAAGAAATGACGTTTTGCCATTCGTGCACCCAGGTCCGTTGTTGAGTACACCATCGCAGGAGCTCCTGTCTGTGTTCCAGCGTCTAGGGTAACCGCAGCCATGGTCTCCGAGCTGATAGTCCATGCTGCTGCAAGCGTCGTTGAACTGTTCGTGCAGATGGTTGTTGTCTTGGAAACGTCCCCATCTGTTGACGCAAGGATCGAGACGTGGATGCACAATTCGGTACAGCCATGCGGGTAAAATGCCTGTGATCTCGACTGCTAGTGATACGAGGCCATTGTGATCCAGCACGGCGTTCCGTGTTACCCTCCTGAACCCACCGATTCCATATTCTGCTAACAATCATTGGATCTCGACCATCGCTAGCAGTAATGTCGCGATACCATAAATTGCAATTGCGATAGGTTACAATCCGACCTTTATCAAAGTGGGAAACGTGATGGTACGCATTTCTCCACCTTATACGAGGCATCACAACAACGTTTCACCAGGCAAGACCGGTCAACTGCTGTATGTGTATGAGAAATCGGTTGGAAACTTTCCCCATGTCAGCACGTTGAAGGTGTCGCCACCGGCGCCAACCTTGTGTGAATGCTCTGAAAAGATAATAAATTACATATCACAGGAGCTTCTTCCTGTCGGTTAAATTTCGCGTGTGTAGCACGTCATTTTGTGGTGTAGCAATTTTAATGGCCAGCGGTGTATTAAAAGCTACTCCTGAAACACTGATTTTGTCTATTAAAATGAATAAGAAAACGAGTGCAGTTAGTCATTTTAAACTGAAACTTCACGTTGAGAGGGATCAGCTAGTTTCATCTCATTCTAATTAGCTTGTTCCGTAGCATTATATTGAATACTATAGATGTTTGAGATACTGTCATCATTTTTCCAAATTTAAGAAATGTTTTAACCTGAGTGAAGAAATGGACTACCTGTTTTCTAATCCATAATTACATAAACGCACTTCCTTTCCTTAATCTTTCTACGTTGCCTTGTGTTAATTTAGTTTGAATTTTTATTAAGAGATTGTCTGCTCATAGTGGCAAGGCAGAGATGTGGTCACTCTTTAGGTTCGTTAGTGCCAACATAAATTTGGGGTATAGGCAGCGATGATGCACCTATTTGCCAGGGGTACCTCCGGGTGGTAACAGGTTCCCCTCCTCTCCAGGGCGGAGGACAACGGCCGGTGAGGGCCGCCATTACTGGGTCGCTCTGGGGGAAGCTGTTGAATTGCGCGGACAGAATCGAGGGCGAACTTCGTCTTTGCAACCAAATTCTTTGTGGAATGAGGCATAATTTATGATATTGCTCTTTTTCAAGACAGAAGTAATCAGCATGTCCTTAAGACCATTCATTTTTTTTTTGAGACATTTTCCCCGTAACATGAAAATTTTCAGTAAGGATTCCTTTTCCAGAGATGAGCATGGGGGCTCACATATCCATTTGCAGTAATGCAATCAGTTAGTGCCTTCAGCACACGAGAACAGCAAAAATATCAAAAACCATATAGTCCACTTTTAGCAGTAGCGTTTTGCAATTTTAAATTTCTTACTGGTCTTGCTAAAGTATCATGGGGCTTCAAACCACCTAGTTAGCTGAAAACGTGTTTGTAACTGCTGATGAGAAATTCCGTCTGAAATGTGCTGGTATATGAGTGTGTTTTATATGGTTACATATGCTCTAGGCATGTGACGTGATTTTTTGGCAAAGTCATTAATTTTTGCACCGTTCTTTTGATTCATGACTGCCCCCATTTGCAAGCAGCAACCTAGACGAGGCTCCACGTCCAAACTAATTGGAAAATAATAGGTTGTGCGTCTTAATAATTGTATAGACTGAAAACAAGAATGAACAGTGGGGTGAGTACAAAAAACCAAAATGCGAGCTACCAATTCGTTCTTGAAAATAGTTCAGGTGAGGATGCTTGCGTGTGCCATGGTTTGTTAATTTGCCTATGTCAAATTTTATATAATGTTTTATTTTTAAAGAAATTGTTCTTTGTGTGTACGAGAGATGCCCGTGTCTGCTCATTCTCCCCCCCGCCTCCCCCCGTTTCCCTGCCGACAATCTTTGTTATATGTTTGACGAAGGGAACGGAATTGAAAAGTAATGGAGAGAGTGACCATCGAGGAACCGAATCGCGGTTCATTAATTCATAACGATTCAGTCCAAGTAACAACATGGGGTGCGAAATTCAATCACTGTCCAAGCAGACGGACTACAGATTCAGCAACGGAGATCTCTCCCCTTACCCAGTGCACAATATTACACTACTGGCCATTAAAATTGCTAGACCAAGATGATGTGCTACAGACGCGAAATTTAACCGACAGGAAGAAGATGCTGTAATATGAAAATTATTAGCTTTTCAGAGCATTCACACAAGGTTGGCGCCGGTGGCGACACCTGCAACGTGCTGACATGAGGAAAGTTTCCAACCGATTTGTCATACACATACAGCAGTTGACCGGTCTTGCCTGGTGAAACGTTGTTGTGATGCCCCTTGTAAGGAGGATAAATGCGTACCATCACGTTTCCAACTTTGATTAAGGTCGGATTGTACCCGATCGCGATTGCGGTTTATCGTATCGCGACATTACTGCTCGCGTTGGTCGAGATCCAATCACTGTTAGCAGAATAAGGAATCGGTGGGTTCAGGAGGGTAATACGAAACGCCGTGCTGGATCCCAATGGCCTCGTATCACTAACAGTCGAGATTACAGGCATCTTATCCGCATGGCTGTAACGGATCGTGCAGCCACGTCTCGACCCTTGAGTCAACAGATGGGGACGTTTGCAAGACAACAACCATCTGCACGAAAAGTTCGACGACGCTTTCAGCAGCATGGACTATCAGCTCGGAGACCATGGCTGCGGTTACCCTAGACGCTGCAACACAGACAGGAGCTCCTGCGATGGTGTACTCAACGACTAACCTGGGGGCACGAATGGCAAAACGTCATTTTTTGGATGAATCCAGGTTCTGTTTACAACATCATGATGGTCGCATCCGTGTTTGGCGACATCGCGGTGAACGCACATTGGAAGCGTGCGTTCGTCATCGCCATACTGGCGTATCACCCGGCGTGATGGCATGGGGTGCCATTGATTACAGGTCTCGGTCACCTCTTGTTTGCATTGACGGCTCTTTGCACAGTGGACGGTACATTTCAGACGTGTTACGACCCATGGCTCTAGCCTTTATTCTATTCCGGCGAAACCATACATTTCAGCAGGATACTGCACGACCGCATGATGCAGGTACTGTACGGGCCTTTCTGGATACAGAAAATGTTCGACTGCTGCCCTGGCCACCACATTCTCCAGATCTCTCACCAATTGAAAATGTCTGGTAATTGGCGGTCGAGCAACTGGCTAGTCACAATACGCCAGTCATTACTCTTGATGAACTGCGGTATCTTGTTGAAGCTGCATGGACAGTTGTACCTGTACACGTCATCGAAGCTTGTTTGACTCAATGCCCAGGCGTATCAAGGCCGTTATTACGGCCGGAGGTGGTTGTTCTGGGTAGTAATTTCTCAGGATCTATGCACCAAAATTGCGTGAAAATGTAATCACATGTCAGTTCTAGTATAATATATTTGTCCAATGAACACCCCCTTATCATCTGCATTTCTTCTTGGTGTAGCAATTTTAATGACCAGTAGTGTATATACGAGACCTGCTTACTGATAGCATAGCACCTTCAGTGCGAGATAATTTTGAATAGATGTCTGATAGTATGGGCACCTTCAGTGCTAGATAAGATAGAATTAATTCTTCTTTGCTTTGTTAATTGCAATTATGAGTATCAATGAAGTACCAAAAAGAAAATGGTAATAACGTTTGTAAAGTTTCTCGGTAAATGATAAGAATGTCATATGAATTTAATTTCATGTAATCAGTGACCGATCATAGCACCTCCATCCTGTGCAGAGAACAATGTTAGTACTAAACTGATGTCATTATAATCTGGCGGGAATGAAAGTGAACAAGGATGGAGAATATGGATCATGTTATAGCGTGGTAATTAATTACTTGCCCACTTGGTAGCCTCAGCCCTCCACCGCGTTATCCGTTGCGGAATATTAATATGATAATCACGTAATCAATCATATACTGCTTCGGGGTAGGCCACTTTAAGTGAATCCTTCCAACCATTCTACCAAGAGGGTAAGCAGAGTGTATATGAATTCCCTTGGCACTCATGCTACCGGCACGCTTTAACATAGATTGGGAGAGAGAAAGAAGATAACAAGGTAAGAAGGTAACTATTCAAAGTTAAAAAGTTGATGTAAACTCGTGAAACATGATACCGGTCGAGTGATATTTGCCTGCCCTCTGCAGGTGACAGACGAATGGTTGGATGCCAGTTTCCTAATTAAGGAAGCGACATTTTAGACTACTATAGACTCTATAGACCAAAGATATTGTGAAGGCTGTCTGGTGCAAAGGATGCCATCCAGTAACCGTGGAGACGATGTGAAAATCGATTATACACGGACCATACTTGAAATTAAAAGATCACACCGTACTAGGCAGAAATTATGTGCAGCCTCTATCATAAAATGTGCATAATTACATCGTGCTTAGAAACGCACTTCGTCTGCAGAGTAAGGTGTTGTCTTTTAATTTCACATATGGTCGTTGTATGATCGATTTTCACATCGTCTCCGTGGTTAATGGATGCTGTCCTTTGCATCAGCCAGCCTTCACAACATCTTTGGTCTATAGAGGAATGTATGTAAAAAGTCGTTTCCATGGTTTGCAAACTGATGTCCCACCACCCACCTGTAACCTACAGAGGGCTGCCAACCCGCACACGACCAGTATCATATTTAACGAATTTTTTATCCACTTCCTAACTGTTACATGTGAAGTTTCAGTTTAAAGTGAATAATTGGGCTAGTCTTTTATTGTAATGGATAAAATCAGTGTATTTTAGTAGTGGTTTTACTTAATTACACTGACAATAGCCATTGGCCAGTAATGATGCCATACTGGAGGGAGGGGGCTGGTGTCTCAGTATCTAACCACAAGCAGTTGAGCCACAGTCATCAATCGGTTGGACCTCTCTAGAGCTGACTGCTCAGCCAGCCCAGCTCCTGTCACCATCATGGGCAAACTATCCATAGCAGTTACATTTTATAGCCATTTCGCCTTATTTGTTGTTTGGGTGGTTGATTTGGGGTAGGGGACCAAACAGCGAGGTCATCGGTCCCATCGGACTGAGAAAGGATGGGGAAGGAAGTCGGCCGTGCCCTTTCACAGAACAAACCCGGCATTTGCCTGAAGCGATTTAGGGAAGTCTCGAAAAATCCAAATCAGGTCGGCCGGAACCGGGCTTGAACCGTCGTCCTGAATTCGAGTCCAGTGTCCTAACCACTGCGCCACTTCTCTCAGTCGCTATATTGTTTTAATGATTTGTTAACTATAACCTGGTTTACTTCTCTCCTTGCAGAGCGCAAGGTCTGAAGATGTTAAGAACAATACATCGAAAGCGGTCAAAAGTTGAAATCAAACATTTAAGCGATCAAGACTGTTCTAGCAAATTTTATTGAAAGACAGAGAAACATTAAGATGGTGATTTTTAACCCTTCACGTGCTCTAGATAGTCTAAAACGCACCGTTGATAAACCATATGTAACTGTCAGAAAAGTACTTCTTTGGAATATTGTTCAACTCGCGTGTCACGCTGGCTTGAATTTCTCAGTCCCAAACCGTTGACCCTTCGTGTGGTTTTCTGCACTTTATCGTATTCACAACATCGATTATTATCTCCCACGATGATTTATTTTTTCAGAAAAAATACCGTTTGCGTTTTGCATTTCAATCAATTCGCGGCAGGCGTCCAGGAGCCGTTATTTTTGTTCGGGAGTAAGGTGAGCGGTACAATCTGTGCCGGCCGCGGTGGTCGTGCGGTTCTAGGCGCTGCAGTCCGGAACCGCGGGACTGCTACGGCCGCAGGTTCGAATCCTGCCTCGGGCATGGATGTGTGTGATGTCCTTAGGTTAGTTAGGTTTAAGTAGTTCTAAGTTCTAGGGGACTGATGACCTAAGATGTTAAGTCCCATAGTGCTCAGAGCCATTTGAACCATTTGGTACAAATTGTGCACCCTATTTTCTCCTCTTCAAAACATTCTGCAGAATGTCATGAACACTTGATTCAGAGAAGTTGGCCGCGCGGGGTAGCCGCACGGTCTGGGCGTCTTGTCGCGGTTTGCGATATGTAACACAACCACCTTGTCGCACTACGGCAGCACGTCCAATACTTAACACTATCTGCTCATAACTGATTGGTCGAAAGCTCATCAGTTGTTTACAGTTGTCATTTCAAACTGCCACCGTTGTTATTGCCCCGACGTCACTTGTACGCCAGAATGAAACTAGTCTCGGATCATTTTGGACGGATGGTGGGCACTTCTGGGCGTAAAAAATGCAAAATTGTTAGTGTGGCGTGCAACAAACGTCTCATTCTGAAGAAGCGTAGTACATGTTTGGATAGTATTTTACCGTAACGGCTCAATGTAAGCATGAAAAAAACCGAGCGAGGTGGCGCAGTGGTTAGCACACTGGACTCGCATTCGGGAGGACGACGGTTCAATCCCGTCTCCAGCCATCCTGATTAAGGTTTTCCGTGATTTCCCTAAATCGTTTCAGGCAAATGCCGGGATGGTTCCTTTGAAAGGGCACGGCCGATTTCCTTCACCATCCTTCCCCAACCCGAGCTTGCGCTCCGTCTCTAATGACCTCGTTGTCGACGGGACGTTAAACAACACTAACCTAACCTAAGCATGAAGAAAGCTTATGCATGTAAGGAACGTGTACGCAGCAAGTTTCCCACTCAGAAATTGTAACTGAGTACTGTTTATTCGAGACTCGATCGCGTTACGCATCCTGCAATAAAGAGAAAAGTAAAGCAGGGCTTGTCGCAGTTCAACAGCGGACAAATCGAGGCCTATCAGGATTGCAGTTTATCGTTCCGCAATACTGATGCTCACGTTGGAAGGAATCTGTAGTGCGAATATGAATCAGTGGTTTTAGGCAGGCCACACGAATGTTGTGCAGATCTCAGCGGCTTTGTGTTACGACTAGTGTCCGAAACACATAGCCTGAGCGCCCGTGCAGAATCATGCAGCCTTATTACGTTCGTTCGAAGCAAGCCAAGTATCCATACCGAGGAGTGTGACGAAATCTGGAGCACCGTGACTGTTGCTACGGCTTGCCTTAATGCTGCTCCGAGAGAGGTTCGCCGACGAATGTTTCCACATCACATTCGTCATCATATCCGGCCAATTTTTAGCAATTACACGAACAATCTGTCAAGAGTGAAGACAACCAACTGATTCAATGGAAATTCTTCTTCCTTTTTAATCAGTACCGCAGATAGTCAGTCTGATTGCGTTCTGTGTGTAGCTCAGCCACTGTGTGCAGTATTTGCTTAACATCCTGAATGCCCCAACAGTCGTATTACAGAGACAGTGCGATGTGATATTTATAGCGCTGTTGTTGCTAGCAGACGTGGATAATATTTGGAAATAATCAATACGAAACACCTCTTTTTCCCTATCCCACTATCAGTATACAGATGTGCCTTCAATAAATGTGGTTCGACTCTTTTGAGCATATCTACGGTCCCTCAATCGTTATTCCATTCTCTTCTCATTATGTCTCTGACTACAGCAATGATATCCACAGGCGAAATACATTTCTTTTCCATTCCTTACCAATCAGTCCGGCATCTCATTCCCCTGAACTCCGGCATAACCATTGGTCGATAAAACCTTCTGTACCGTTTCTTCGTAGTGCTGTGTGTGTGTGTGTGTGTGTGTGTGTGTGTGTTGGCGCTAACGGGCTTCGTACTGCTGATACAGTAGCAGTTTCGTAGTACTGATACAGTAGCAGTTTTCTGGTCAGGCATTTATCATTTCCCTTTGTCCTTGCGTACTGATGTGTTGGAAACTTGGAGGGCGAGTCCGATATTATATGATATAGTGAGTTTGGATCTCGTAGTGTATCTGAACGCTCTATGAAACGTGAGAACCTCGTTGATATTTTTGTATTGTTGATCAAAACAGGGTAGCCATAGACGGTTTTGGACGAGATTCTGAAAGTGAGCTGAGTGGTAAGCAACTTCAGAAGGTGAATACGAGTTCTCTTAGTCCTTGTGGAGAACACATTGTCATCACACATTAAAACTATTTCGCCGGGCGAGAACGGACGCCCGCAGGACGAGAGTTATGCTACTAAAATGTAAACTTTCACGGCCAGAAATATCATGTCCATTATAATTATCCGGGCTGTTATGCCGTGGTCGGTTGATGAATTCTGTGGTGATTCCCAACGTTTCGTCTCCGACTGCGGGAGACATCTTCAAGGGGGTCCGTAGCTTGATGGAAGGTCCAACACACACACAGTAGCGAGCCAGTGTGTGTGTTGGGCCTTCCATCAAGCTACGGACCCCCTTGAAGATGTCTCCCGCAGTCGGAGACGAAACGTTGGGAATCACCACAGAATTCATCAACCGACCACGGCATAACAGCCCGGATAATTATAATGGACATGAGAGTTATGCTATCCATACGCGGCTCAGAGGTCCGCTCAAAAGTTCACATCATCACAGGATTCTCTCCCTTCTAGGCATCAAGACGTCCTGTGGCTGCACGAAAAGCAATATTCAACATGGTGGCGTTGCTGTCAGGGTTCCTCCGAGCCATAATCCGTAGGTAGCGGTCATCCACTGCAGTAGTCGCCTTTGGACGGCCTGAGCGAGGCATGTCATCGACAGTTCCTGTCTCACCGTATCTCCTTCCTGTCCGAACAACATCGCTTTGGTTCACTGCGAGACGCCTGGACACTTCCCTCGTTGAGAGCCCTTCCTGGCACAAAGTAACAATGCAGACGCGATTGAACCGCGGTATTGAACGTCTAAGCTTAGTTGAACTACAGACAACACGAGCCGTGTACCTCCTTCCTGGTGGAATGACTGGAACTGATCGGCTGTCGGACCTCCTGAGTCTAATAGGTGCCGCCCGTGCATGGTTGTTCACGTCTCTTGGCAGGTTTAGTGACATCTCTAACAGTCATAGGGACTGTGTCTGTGATAAATATCCATAGTCAACGTATATCTGCAGGAGTTCTGGGAACTGGGGTGATGCGAAACTTTTTTGATATGTGTAGATGCAACATGTGATTCTTGAAGAGAGGCAGCAGCTTTTTCAGTAGTTGCGGGTGGAACAGTCTGGATGATTGACTGATCTGGCCTTGTAACACTAACCAAAACGGTCTTGCTGTGCTGGTACTGCGAACGGCTGAAAGCAAGGGGAAACTACAGCCGTAATTTTTCCCGAGGGCATGCAGCTTTACTGTATCGTTAAATGATGATGGCATCCTCTTGGGTAAAATACTCCGGAGGAAAAATATTCCCCCATTCGGATCTCCGGTAGGGGACTACTCAGGAGGACGTCGTTATCAGGAGAAAGAAAACTGGCGTTCTACGGATCGGTTCGTGGAATTTCAGAACCCTTAATCGGGCAGGTAGGTTAGAAAATTTAAAAAGGGAAATGGATAGGTTAAAGTTAGATATAGTGCGAATTAGTGAAGTTCGGTGGCAGGAGGAACAATACTTTGGGTCAGGTGAATACAGGGTTATAAAGACAAATTAAAATAGGGGTAATGCAGGAGTAGATTTAGTAATGAATAAAAAAACAGGAGTGCGGGTAAGCTACTACAAACAGCATAGTGAGCGCATTATTGTGGCCAAGATAGACATGAATCCCACGCCTACTACAGTAGTACAAGTTTATATGCCAACTAGTTCTGCAGATGATGAAGAAATTGATGAAATGTATCATGAGATAAAAGAAATATTCAGGTAGTCAAGGGAGACGAAAATTTATTAGTCATGGGTGACTGGAATTCGAGAGTAGGGAAAGGGAAAGAAGGAAACATACTAGGTGAATATGAGGGTAAGAAATGAAAGAGGAAGCCGTCTGGTAGAATTTTGCACAGAGCATAACTTAATCATAGCTAACACCTGGTTCAAGAATCATAAAAGAAGGTTGTATACATGGAAGAAGCCTGGAGATACTACAAGGTATCAGATAGATTATATAATGGTAAGACAGAAATTTAAGGACCTAGTTTAAAATTGAAAGACATTTCCAGAGGCAGATGTGGACTTTGACCACCATCTATTGGTTATGAACTGTAAATTAAAACTGAAGAAACTACAAAAAAGGTGGGAATTTGAGGAGATGGGACATGGATAAAGTGGAAGAACCAGAGGTTTCAGGTAGAGCATAAGGGAACAATTGACAAGAATGGGGAAAAGAAATACAGTAGAAGAAGAATGAGTAGCACTGAGGGATGAAGTAGTGAAGGCAGCAGAGGATCAAGTAGGTGAAAAGACGAGGGCCAGTAGAAATCCTTTGGTAACAGAGGAAATATTGAAATTAATTGAGGCAAGGAGAAAATATAAAAATACAGTAAATGAAGCAGGCAAAATGGAATACAATCGTCTCAAAAATGAGATCGACAGGAAGTACAAAATGGCTAAGCAGGCATGGCTAGAGGACAAATGTAAGGATGTAGAGGCTTATCTCACTAGGGGTAAGATAGATACTGCCTACAGGAAAATTAAAGAGACCTTTGGAGAGATGAGAACTACTTGTATGAATATCAAGAGCTCAGATGGAAACCCAGTTCTAAGCAAAGAAGGGAAAGCAGAAAGGTAGAAGGAGTATATAGAGGGTCTATACAAGGACGATGTACTTGAGGACAATTTATGGAAATGGAATAGGATGTAGATGAAGATGAAATGGGAGATACGACTCTGCGTGAAGAGTTTGACAGAGCACTGAAAGACCTGAGTCGAAACAAGGCCCCGGGAGTAGACAGCATTCCAATAGAACTACTGACGGCCTTGGGAGAACCAGTCCTGACAAAACTCTACCATCTGGTGAGCAAGAAGTATGAGACAGGTGAAATACCCTCAGTCTTCAAGCAGTATATAATAATTCCAATCCCAAAGAAAACAGATGTTGACAGATGTGAAAATTACCGAACTATCAGTTTAATGTCACAGCTGCAAAATACTAACGCGAATTCTTTACAGACAAATGGAAAAACTAGTAGAAGTCGACCTCGACGAGGATCAGTTTGGATTCCGTAAAAGGCAATACTGACCCTACGACTTATCTTAGAAGAAAGATTAAGGAAAGGCAAACCTACGTTTCTAGCATTTGTAGACTTAGAGAAATCTTTTGACAATGTTGACTGGAATACTCTCTTTCAAATTCTAAAGGTGCAGGGCTAAAATACAGGGAGCGAAAGGCTATTTATAATTTGTACAAAAACCAGATGGCAGTTATAAGATTTTAGGGGCATGAAAGGGAAGCAGTGGTTTGGAAGGGAAAAGACAGGGTTGTAGCCCGTCCCCGATGTTATTCAATCTGTATATTGAGCATGCAGTAAAAGAAACAAAAGAAAAATTCGGAGTAGATATTAAAGTCCATGGAGAAGAAATAAAAACTTTGAGGTTCGCCGATGACATTGTAATTCTGTCAGAGACAGCAAAGGACTTGGAAGAGCAGTTGAACGGAATGGACAGTGTCTTGAAAGGACGATATAAGATGAACATCAACAAAAACAAGACGAGGATAATTGAATGTAGTCGAATTAAGTCGGTCGATGGTGAGGGAATGAGATTAGGAAATGAGACACTTAAAGTAGTAAAGGAATTTTGCTATTTGGGGAGCAAAATAACTGATGGTGGTCGATGTAGAGAAGATATAAAATGTAGACTGGCAATGGCAAGGAAAGCATTTCTGAAGAAGAGAAATTTGTTAACATCGAGTGTAGATTTAAGTGTCAGGAAGTCGTTTCTGTAATTATTTGTATAGAGTGTAGCCATGTATGGAAGTGGAACCTCGACGATAAATAGTTCGGACAAGAAGAGAATAGAAGCTTTCGAAATGTGGTGCTACAGAAGAATGCTGAAGATTAGATGGGTAGATCACATAACTAATGAGGAGATATTGAATAGAATTGGGGAGAAGAGGAGTTTGTGGCACAACTTGACAAGAAGAAGGGGCCAGTTGTTAGGGCATGTTCTGAGGCATCAAGGAATCAAAAATTTAGCAATGGAGGAAGCGTGGAAAGTAAAAAATCGTAGAGGGAGACCAAGAGATGAATACACTGATTCGGATGTAGGATGTAGTAAGTACTGGGAGATGAAGAAGCTTGCACAGGATAGGGTAGCATGGAGAGCTGCATCAAACCAGTCTCTGGACTGAAGACCACAACAACAACAACAGATGCAACCGGCAGCTCTGCTGTTCATTATCGCCCATCCGCATGCCGTATTTCAACAGGACAACTCTTACACCGATACGATCTTCAGACTGTTTCTTCTGGCTGTCGATAATCTGCCATTGCCAGCCTCATAGTCCAGTCTCTCCCCAGTTGAGTGTGTTTGGCGTGCCACGAAGCACGTCATCAGGATTTCATCTCCACCCGCCAGTCTGTGAGATTTTCGCGGTCAGTTGCAAGCGGCATTAGATGGAATATCACAGGAAAACATCTGAGACCTGTACAGCTTCGCCAAAAAAATGGTTCAAATGGCTCTGAGCGCTATGGGACTGAACATCTGAGGTCATCAGTCCCCTAGAACTTAGAACTACTTTAACCTAACTAACCTAAGGACATCAAACACATCCATGTCCGAGGCAGGATCCGTACCTGCGACCATAGCAGTCGCGCGGTTTCGGACAGAAGCATCTAGAACCGCTCGGTCATCGCGGCCGGCAATCCTCGACAGTTTTGTGCGTTTGAAGAGCATTAGGTGCATGTCTTCCACACAAGGTTTTTTGAGTACTTTGCGAGGAACAGCTACTTCAAAAAGCAATCCTAAGGAAACAAGTAAAGGTGACAGTTTCACTGCCGGCCGCGGTGGTCTCGCGGTTCTAGGCGCGCAGTCCGGAACCGTGCGACTGCTACGGTCGCAGGTTCGAATCCTGCCTCAGGCATGGATGTGTGTGATGTCCTTAGGTTAGTTAGGTTTAAGTAGTTCTAAGTTCTAGGGGACTGATGACCACAGCTGTTAAGTCCCATATTGCTCAGAGCCATTTGAACCATTTGACAGATTCACTAGCATTTGTATTTGTGAACATCTCGACAACAAGAGTGTCTTGAGGGACCTTTGTGTCAATATACAAATGATTAAAATTACAATACTAAATATATATTTTTACTTTAAAATTCAGGAAATACGAAGCTCACACATACTAAACACAGCTTCCATTCGTCGTATCACGGGATCGAAGAGGGCCTGAAAATTTTCTTGAAAAATGTCCATCTTCTCTGTACGCGAACAACGCAGAATGAACAGTGACTGCTGTTGAAACCGTAATAAAAAAATTGACAGATTAAATCCTATCCATTTTCATGCATAATGTATCAGGTGAGTTTGTAGCCACGAGAAGCAAAGCAATAGTATCCATCAACAATTGAAAAATGATCCAGATTTATTTTCACCTACCAGGAATAGTCATATGACTGGCTTGAAGGAAGGGTACTATGTTGAGTTCTACAACTTCCCTGGTGTAATAACTGCTGCTGAAGTTGGCCTCAGTAACACATTTTGTAGCCCATGTTGCCCCAGGTCATTTCGACAGATGTTGGCCCATTTGGCCGCTCACCAATGCAGGCTGTCAGATCATGGCCACAATCGTAACGCCTAGCGCTGTGGGGCAGTCACTACAGCTGAGATTCAAGTGAGACTCGTCAGAAAACACTACATTTCACCGTCACTACAGCAGTTGCAAACCACTTGACCTGAAAACGTTTTGCTTGTTTCTAAGTAATAACTAGTACGTCAAAACGACCCTAAAATAATTGTAATGGGAGTAATATTGTTCTCTTTTTAATCTTAGTGTATGATAGATGTCTTTTAGGGATAATTTTTAAAGTATAACTTCCATCAAAGGATTGTGGAAAACAGAATACTTTGCGGAAGTAAGAGCAGCTGCATTCTTCATGCGAAGGCAGCTGAAAAGTAATTCAACGGAATTTTTATTCTGTTTTCAGTACCGGCTGAGGTATTGCTTTACATGCATATTACTAACAGTAGGTTGCAACCTTCAGCAGTTAGAGGGCTCCAGCTTGTAACGGTGTGTAACGATACTATGTCGATAGATGAGAAAGAGCGTGCTGTTAATCGAGTTTCTAAATGCAGAAAACGTCCTTCGAACTGAAATCCATAAAAGATAGAAATCTGTGTACGGTGATGACTGCATAGCCGACAGCAGTGTGTGACGCTGGGTTGTTCGTGCTCATAGTGAAAAGACCGGTGCTGCTAACCTCAACGTATGTGACAGAACTTCAGTCTTATTCCCAAACTTAAAATCGCCTTCGAGCACTTGCCTTTGACAGTGACGAAGCGGTGCAAGCAGAGGTGAGGTTGCAACTCTGTCAACGAAGTCAAGAATTCTGCAATGACTGTATGAACAAGCCGGTCTCTCGTTGAGAGAAGTATGTTCGTCGTTAGAGTGGCTACTTTGATAACTAGATAAGTAGACATGAAGAAGAAAGATGTAGAATGTTAAAAAAGTTTGTTTTACTTAAAAAGTTTTGAGAGTATTCATACAAAAAATTCGGGAGCATTACTTTTCACATCGGCCTCATACTTCCCTGGATATGGCGCATCTAATACGTTGGTTTCAAATGCTACGGTCATTTGCAGATTGTTCACATGCAACAAATTTATAGTTAACATTAGCTTGTCAAACTGCGCTGTAATAGATCGGTCACCATATGAATTATCTTCCAGCGAGGGACGGGCAACAAAATTTGCTGATTACAATATATTCGTTGAGTTTTGCCTAACAATGACACTGCTGGTCGAGCAACAGATTGCTCAACACAGCGTATGACAATGCTGTCTCTAGCCGTAGTCATTTTTCGATGGTACAGCGTTCTACGTATCCTCAAAGTTTCATTCTCAACATGCCTTCTGAACGCTAAGAGTTTCACAACAGTACAGTACATACGGAGTTAAAAATGGTACCAGATATCTTGAGAGATGATAGTGCGCACATAAAGAAGTCAAATAAATCGATAAAAATGGCTTCAGGAACGCTGTTTTCTGTGATCTGAGCAGTTGGTCATAAACGATCTAAGCGTGACTTCCATCCATGTCAGCATATATCTCTGTCCTTCCGTGTAAAGAATCATATACTTATTGAGGTTGATACTGTTAATGTTGTGTACGTAGGCATATATCGAAAACGCGAGTCTCTGTAATTTGCTTAGCCGATCGGTCTAAGGCGCCGCAGTCATGGACTGTGCTTCTGATCCCGGCGTAGGTTCGAGTCCTCCCTCGGGCATGGGTGTGTGTGTATGCCCTTAGGATAATTTAGGTTAAGTAGTGTGTAAGCTTAGGCACTGATGACCTTAGCAGTTAAGTCCCATAAGTTTTCACACACATTTGAACTTTTTCTGTATAATTTGCACATCGTTGACTGAATATACACTACGAGATAAAAAGTATCCGTCAATCTAGCTGACAATGACTTGCAAGTTCTTGGTTCCCTCCATCGGTAAAGCTGGAATTCGATTTGGTGTTGCCCCACCCATAGCCTTGATGACTGCTTCCACTCTCGCAGGCATACGTTCAAACAGGTGCTAGAAGGTTTCCTGGGGAATGGCAATACATACTTCATGGAGTGTTGCACTGAGGAGAGGTATCGATGTCGGACGGTGAGGACTGGCACGAAGTCAGTGTTCTAAAACATCACAAAGGTGTTCTGTAGGATTCAGGTCAGGACTCTGTGCAGGCCAGTCCATTACAGGGATGTTATTGTCATGTAACCACTCCGCCATAGGCCGTGCATTATGAACAGGTGCTCGATCGTGTTGAAAGATCCAATTGCCATTCCCGAATTGCTCTTCAACAGTGGGAAGCAAGAAGCCGCTTCAAACATCAGTGTAGGCCTGGCCTGTGATAGCGCCACGTAAAACAACAAAGAGTGCAAGTCCCCTCGATGAAAAATACGGCCGGCCGCGGTGGTCTAGCGGTTCTAGGCGCGCAGTCCGGAACCGCGCGACTGCTACGGTCGCAGGTTCGAATCCTGCCTCGGGCATGGATGTGTGTGATGTCCTTAGGTTAGTTAGGTTTAAGTATTTATAAGTTCTAGGGGACTGATGACCACAGTAGTTAAGTCCCATAGTGCTCAGAGCCATTTGAACCATTTTTGAAAAATACGATCACATCATAACACCAGCGAATTTTACTGTTGGCACTACACATGCTGGCAGATGACGTTCTCCGGGCATTCATCATACCGTGATTCATCACTCCAGACGACGTTTTTCCACTGTTCAATCGCCCAATGTTTACGCTCCTTACACCAAGCGAGGCATGGTTTGGCATTCACCTGGCGTGATGTGTGGCTTATGAGCAGCCGCTTGGACAAGAAATCCAAGTTTTCTCACCTTCCGCCTAACTCTCATAATACTTGCAGTGGAATCTGAGGCAGTTTGGAATTCCTGTGTGACGGTCTGGACAGACGCCTGCGTGTTACACATTACGACCCTCTTCAACTGTCGGCGGTCTCTGTCAGTCAGCAGACGAGGTCGGCCTGCAGTCTTTTGTGCTGTCGTGTCCCTTCGCGTTTCCACTTCACTTTCACATCGGAACAGTGGACCTAGGGATGTTTAGGAGTGTGGAAATCTCGCTTGCAAAGGTATAACGCAAGTGACACCCAATCACCTGACCACGTTACAAGTCCGTGAGTTCAGCGGAGCGCCACATTCTGCTGTCTCACGAAGTCTAACGACTACTGAGGTCGCTGATACGGAGTATCTGGCAGTAGGCGGCAGCAAAATGCACTTAATATTAAAAACGTATGTTTTGGGGGTGTCCGGATGCTTTTGGTCACACTGTGTAGACAGACCTTGGTGTCTTACTCACGTCTGAAGTCGCTGACATGGAAGGTTGGTTATGTGTTAATCAGAAAATCCAATTGATGAGTGTAATTTATTCTCTATGGTAGCACGTTGAGCCACAGCAGTCGCAGAGGACGCCACCCGTTGTCGTTATTGAAAATAGTTTGCTGGTGACCTCTTTCCACGATTGTGTAATATTTTCTCTCAGTCAAGACATACTGATTATCAAAATGCACTACACAATGACTTCTGAACGCCATCTCGTGGGGAAATATAATCTTGTAAGTTGCAATCAAAGTAACTGCATCACATTTTTTCAAGGGCCACAGTGATCTTGCCGCTGCAGGCTCCAAACGCGGTTAAGGTAGATTTGATACCGCAATTGGTCATGTAGTACTGGCCACCCAAATTGATGACTCGTGCCTTTCACACAAAAATAAGGAAACATCACGAGAATTGGATGCTTGAACATAAATACAGATGCTAGCAAAGCCTGCATGTAGCGCTGTCGTGCTGGACTACGAACGCCACCTGTGCAACGTTTTCAGTAAGTTGTAAGTGTCAGCCGTATTGAGAACAGTGCTCTGTGTAGTTGCGAGTGCATTATAGCGAAGCTAGAGTCGCGCTCTACCAGAAATACAGCTCAGTAGTTTTATTACAGTACATAAATAACGTAGTAAATGGTAGAATTGGTAGGGAAAGAAACATAAAGCAATATGCGACAGAGAAACTGGGAGCCGACGATTTTTCTTTGTTTTTGGTTTGTTTGCATGTTTTTCAAATAATTAGAAGCGCATACCGTTCAGTGTTAGTCCATTGTGTATTATATACACTTAGAAAATGTAAATCGCCTTTATGTTGCCAAAGCACATATTTTTGGTGCAAGTGCAAATGGTTCAAATGGCTCTGAGCACTATGGGACTCAACTGCTGTGGTCATCAGTCTCCTAGAACTTAGAACTACTTAAACCTAACTAACCTAAGGACACCATACACATCCATGCCCGAGGCAGGATTCGAACCTGCGACCGTAGCAGTCGCACGCTTCCGGACTGCGCGCCTAGAACCGCGAGACCACCGCGGCCGGCCAAGTATCAGGCTTCGATCAAAACATCGTCGATATGGGATTTCGGAGCCGAAGGCCAAGACATGTACCGTTGATGATTCCACACACATAGCTTTACGCCTCGTCTGGGCACGTCAACATCGACGTTGAACTGTTGATGAGTGGAAAAATGTTGCCTAGCCGGATAAGTTTCGTTTCAGATTGCATCGAGCGGATGGACACATATGGGTATGGAGACAACCTCATTAACCCGTGCTCCCTGAATGTTAACAGGGTACTGTTCAAGGTGGTGAAGGCTCTGTAATGGTGTGGGGCGTGTGGAATTGGAGTGATATGTTACCCTGATACATCTATGTCCGACCCTGACGTAAGCCTCCTGTATGATTACCTGCATTCATTCATGTCCATTGTGCATTACGACGAACTTGAGCAATCGCTGCAGGCCAATGCGACACCCAAAACGTCCAGAATTGCTACAGAGTGGCTCCAAGAACATTCTTCTGATTCTGAAGAATTCCGCTTGCCGCCAAACTCCCCGGACATGAACATTATTAGGGACGTGCTGTTCAGAAGAGACCTCCACTCCTTCGTACTCCTACGGATTTATGGACAGCCCTGCAGGATTCACGGTGACAGTTCCCTCCAGCACCACTTCAGACATTAGTCGAGTCCATGCCACGGCGTGTTGCGGCACTTCTGTGTGCTCGGGGGGGGGGGGGGGGTTGGGGGGCAACACGAGATTAGGTTCTTGTATCTATTTAATTTGCTATTCAGTGTAGTAAGACACTGGCAGCATACGCAGACGAAGTGATCGATATGAGTTACGCCTGATATGTATGTGTTGGGTTGGCTGAAGAGCCAACACCGTGTTACTAGAGGAGGCCGAAATGCACGCGTTTTAGCTCACGCAGGCTGGCGTGAGGAGGGCAGAACTATACTGACGTGAGGCCTGGAACATGACAAGGAATTAGAATTCAGAAAACGGACATAATTACTTTGATACTTAACTTTAATCCATTAATGATGAACGTCGCTCTTGACGGTACATGATTCACAATATCAATATCAATAGTAACTGAATATGGCGCCTTGCTAGGTCGTAGCAAATGACGTAACTGAAGGCTATGCTAAACTATCGTCTTTGCAAATGAGAGCGTCTGTAGTCAGTGAACCATCGCTAGCAAAGTCGCCTCTACAACTGGGCGAGTGCTAGTGAGTCGCTCTAGATTAGACCTGCCGTGTGGCGCCGCTCGGTCTGCAATCACTGCTATTGACGACACGCGGGTCCGACGTATACTAACGGACCGCGGCCGATTTAAAGGCTACCACCTAGCAAGTGTGGTGTCTGGCGGTGACACCACAGAATGCAACACGCATAATGAACCGGAGATGCTGTTACGATCTTAACTCACCAAGCCTACTGTGAAAACTGCTGTAATCTACGCTTAGTTACGACCGTCTGCGGTAGCCCATGTCAGTTTTACAATTCTAGTAGAACTAACTCAAGCGTGTACCAATTGTTGGTGCTCGTATGGTGCACATTTCCGTAAAATGTTAGCAGAAGTGTTTGCTGTTGCAGGAGGCACCAAGTCGAAAATTTATACCGCCTAGAGGGAAAGCGGAGAAACATCATTCGCAAAGTCACAACTAGTACGAAAGCGTGTTTTTCACGTTGTGGCGGTCATTGAAGAGGATAGTGGAGGGAAGTTGCCAAAGTTACTGCAGAACTGTCACAACTCGCGAACACTCCCCACCGAAACAGCACCAAGGGAGCTTCATAAGCAGGGAATTTCAGAGCGAACTTGCTTTCCAAGAACCACTGATCAGTGATACAGACGTCCGTGTCAGGGAAACGTGGCGCAGAAGCCATAAAACAGGAACTATAGGGGAATGCAACAAAGTCATTTTGTAGAACAAGTCTTGCTTCACACTGTTTCCAACTTCTGGCTGAGTTTACGTACCAAGAGTGAATTATGGCGGAGGTTCGATGATGTTTTGGGTGGAAATATCGTGGTATTCCATGAGCCACATGATTACTCTCCAAGGTCGCATTACTGCCAAGGATTATGTGAGGAATTTGTCTGATAAGGTCCATTCCACGGCACAATGTTTCTTCCCCAATGATGACGCTGTGTTCAGAGACCACAGGGCACGTGTTCACACAGCTCGCATGGTCCAGAACGGGTTTGTGAGGACGAGTCTGAATTGTCGCACCTCATCTGCCCACGACAGTCACGAGGTCTCAACATTTTCGAACCTTCGTCGTCTACGTTGGAGAGAAGGGAGCGTGATCGGTATCCATCTCCCTCGTCGTTACCTGAAGTTGCCACTATTTCTCAGGAAGCACTGCATAAGATTCCCTTGATATCCGTACAGGACTGGAAGTTGTTTTGAATGACAATTGTTCTCCTACTCATTATTAAGCATCGTAATGTGTTTTTGGCGTTCCCACATATTTGTTCACCCTTGTTCCCATCTTCGGACATTAACAACTGGTTATCAGTGAACAGCAGAGAGTATTCACTCCATGACTCCTTTGTTAAAGCCGGCTTAAAGGACACCTCACGTAAGTTGTAAACAACACAAGAGTTCAGATATTCTGCTATTGTTAAAACATTTTTCCTTACAATCTCTTTTTGCAGTTTTGACGTAGAAGAGGAATTGCGTGATAATGGTTCAATAGCCATTCTACGAAACTAATAAGGGAATGGCCCAATCTGACATGTCGAAACTTACGTGAAATTTGTTATACAGGAAGAAAACAACGAAACAAATGTGCTGTCAAAATTGTAGCAGCTAAGACGCACAGCAAGTATTTCTTTAAAGTTTTCAAATTATTCCTTTTTGTCGTACGAAGAACCGGTTTTGACAGCCCTTGGTACAGCCCTTTCTGCCTAGCGCGCGGTCAGACGTGAAAAGAAGACTTAGTGCCGCTTAGTGCCAACATCCGTAGCGACACAAACGAATTTGGAGCACCTAAACCGTATAAAAATTGTCACGTATCATTAATGTTTTCAATACGAGGGAGATCGTATCGCCAGCTAAATTGTAGCAACTGTAATTTTTACAAAGGTGACTAGCAGAGGAAAATAAATCAAGGCAGTGTATGATGCTACATTAATTTCTGCTTCCATTAACTGTGATCTTAATTTGTTGAAATGAAATATTTCTTACATGTACATCATTTTAAACAATTCGTGTGCCACAATTCTTATGATAAATTTTGAATAATGTGTATTTTAGTAACAATGAAACAGTCACGTTTTTACTCCCCAAAATCCTCACAATAAATCTAAATTTCATTTGAACCATTTTCCTTACACCAGGCACACTTAACAAAAGAATGTTTTCCGGCACGTCTCAGTACCTATCAAACTTATTTAGACAATTGCGGTGGAGTAAGAAAAGGTTCTGGCTGTTGCTCTGCTTATTACGCTGCGTACCGAACATATTTAACCCAATTTGTAAAACATAAGGCATAAATGAATGAAATTTAAGAATACTGTTTCCTCATAAACCTCAAATGACACGAAGCTATCGGAAGTGATATTTTCCGACGATTTCCATAAAAATACTTCCCACAGTCGAAAAACTTCTTTATCGAAAATCACATTCGTTGTTCTGGGTGAAATCTGAATCTTTTCGAGCCGGCCGTGGTGGCCGTGCGGTTCTAGGCACTTCAGTCCGGAACCGCGTGACTGCTACGGTCGCAGGTTCGAATCCTGCCTCAAGCATGGATGTGTGTGATGTCCTTAGGTTAGTTAGGTTTAAGTAGTTCTAAGTTCTAGGGGACTGATGACCTCAGATGTTGAATCCCATAGTGCTCAGAGCCATTTGAACCATTTTTTTGGAATCTTTTCGTCCCCCTTTTGAAGGACAACGGCATCGTTATTTCCAGGCCAAGAGACAACAAAAGCAATGAATTAATTTCTGCAAATGGTTAGAAACCGGTTTGACTGAAATATTAGAAATTATTCTTCCCCATTTTCCTTTATTTTGATATGTCGATTATAATTTCTTTTCCACTAAACAGCCCTTATTTTATTTTTCACCCTAAAATGCCGTGAGGTCCCTGCAGACAGATATGAAGCTGCGGAAACAGTAATCCACTCAAACACAATGGAATGTCTGCTTTCGTCTCATAATGATAATTTCCAGTTTGCTTGTAGTCATTTTACGAAACCTGACAGATCGATGTTAGGTACAGCAGATGAGGGGATAATAGCAAGCTTTCTCTTCATGTCAGCTTTGAATTAACAGTGTCTCCTCTAAAGATTTGGTTGACGTAAACTTCGTTGTTTTGCGGCTTCTCGTACTGTATGATTTCTTGAATGTGCTTGGTCGAAGAAGACTTGAAATCAGCAATGTTCATCTGAATAGCGGTTCGAAGAGGTCTGTCTCGTAAATTTCTGTTGGTGTACTACCCCTCAGGAGCAGCTATACATGGTTCATATATCAAGAAAACTCCTCTAAAAACTTTTGTTCGTCTTATTTATTCATGTTTACGTCTTTACGTAAGTTATTTATGGGGAAAGAGGGGCAGATAACAGAACTTTGTGGCCATCCTGTACACAGAATCTTTTGAATATTTTATTTTATTTGTTTCACAGCTTTGCGAGTTTCATTTTGGCGTGTATTTATTACTTCATGTGTACTGTTCACGGTTAAATTTTACGGAGAAAAACGGCATTTGCACACTCCTAAACATTAAGCTTTAAGCACAATGAATATTAATTCAGTTTTATCCCCATTGTTAGCATTTACGCTACGTCAAAACACCTGATAAATAATAGGAATAGTAAATGAGTTGCAAATCTGAGTGAACAGTAATTGCGGACAACCGTTTCAGAGAAACTATCAACGGAAATTGAATTTCGCCTTACTGATTACTCCCACGTTTGATCTAAGAACTCTTCCCTAGTTAATTAGGAATATTCTTCATTTTGTTATCAACATTACCTCTACATTTTAACAAATCACAATTTCAATACTTCTGGAATTCTTGAGTTATTTACAAACTTTGAGATAAGAGGATCAGTATACCATATACTGATGTAATTCTTTTGGGGAACTCATCCCTACTCGACTACGTGCCTTGTGTTCCTCAGAACAGGCAGTTTCAGGAAGACTATCAATCTTCCTTCACTTCCTCCATGTTGTCAGTGGCGAAACGTAGTAGATTTGCTGCCTTATTAACATTCGTAAAACTCGTTCTACCCCCTAATTATGAAAATATGGCTTTCGAGATTCTCTCTCACTTTCCGCTTTTGCACTGATTTGTTGCGCTCTCAGAATGATATTTCAATGCGGTACAGCCACGTTGGACGAATCCTGAACTGTTCTTCAAACACGGCTAGAACTATTTGTATGCCAGTCGCTCTCTATTGGTTTACTTCGTGTCAGTATAAACAGCTGTGTCAGTTTCTTTTTGTTTGGTTTCGAAGTCATTAGAAACAAGAGCAGTCTATTTGCTGAGCATAGTGTTTATTTATACCACTATTTGGAATTTTCAGCAAGCCGAAATAGTTCTGGATGCAGCGGTGTGCTGACCCCATGCCTCGCTATACTCCAACCTCGATGGGGTAAATGGTCGGCCATTTTAAAGACAACGTATAGCACTCATTTAACATTCAAACCTCAGGCTGTTACCGTCATCATCACAATCATAAGTTGATCAAAGGATCTATAAACATCACACTTCACCGCAAAACATACGTTACTTGAAGTAAAAGAATTCTTAGTATCTCTGTCCCTAACCTGAGAAGTCTTTAATCCAAGTAAAGTCAAAATGTGTCTCAAAACTTTGTGTGTGCAACTGACAGAACTGAGTTGGAATGCGTTTCTAAGAGACGGAGAAAATTTAGGCTATTTAAGAGAACACAATATGAGAAATACGCAATAGACTCACCAGACGATTCTGCTATTCAGAGAAACATCGTGATGTTCAGGGCGATAATGGGAACAGCTAGAATCAATTTCCAGAGCGCACTAATGTGTATAATCCTCTTTTTCAAAGTTACAGAAAGGAAATACTTTGATTTGATTTTAGCATATATTCTTCCGTGATTGGCCTTGATAGTTCGTATTCTTATTAGACGAATATTAGTGATAAGATTCTATAATGACAGTCGATCCTCTGTAGAAGTGGGGAAAATTACCGGATCTATTGAAATGGATTAATCGTCTACAGAGCTTAGAACATGAATTGATAGTACCTATATCAAAGAAAGACGAAACTGTTAAGAGGTGACAGTAACGAAATCGACGATAAAAATTGGTTTCTATGTAGTGGACAAAGAGAAGACACCCTGTCACCTTAAAGTAAACTGACAGATGATGGACGTTTAAGGAGGACCTAAGGAGCATGCCATATGAAGAGAGAATGAAATTTTTCAGAGAGTAAATCTGAATAATATTATATGGAAGTAACTTTTTTGCTATGGAAAAATCGGAAAAGAAACGAAAAGGGATGGAAGGAAGTTAGAGTGCATTGCCCCGTCGATATCGAGGTCATTAGAAATGGAGCACAAACTCAGATTGATTGAAGGATGAGGAAGGAAATCGGTCGTGCCCTTTGAAAGGACCAGCCTGGCATTTGTCAGAGGTGATATTACGGAAACAACGGAAAACCTTAATCTGGATGGCAGAACACGAATTTGAACCGTCGTCCTCACGAATGCGAGTCCAGTCTGCTACCTACTGCGCTACCTCGATCGGTGAAAAGGAAGTAATAGAAGCGTTTGAGACGTGAAGTTACTGAAGGATGCTGAAAATTAGGTAAGAAATGCGGAGATCCTCAGAATCGGAGAAGTGATATATGATAAGGCATGTGTAAAGACGTAAGTGAAAACTTCTCATGGTGTTAACAGAGATTTGTGGAGTCCAAAAATTTTAAGTGAAGTAGAGCTTAGAATACACCTACAAAGAATTTAGTAGTTGGGGAAGAGATCGGTCTCAGAGAGAAAATATGGGGTGACCACAACAAACCTGCTAGAAGACGAGTCTCATCCCATCATTCCCCATACAGTACACCCTGGAGTTACGTGCATACAGCATATTCCCTACTGACGGAAATTATGTGTGGTGTAGAACTACATTATTGACACACACTGGGGTGAAGAAAACTCACTGGACAGCTGTATGCTTATATACAGGTGACTGTAGCATCACGTACATTAGTTATTTAGTTATAAAAGGGCAGTCCATTGGAAGAGCTGTGATTTGTACTCAGATGATTCACGTGCAAAGTTTCCGACGTGATTACGGCCACAGGACGGGAATTAACAGACTTATAACATGGAATGGTAGTTGGAGCATGTGACATTCCATTTCGGAAATGGTTACGGAATTCAATATTCCGAGAGACACAGTGTCAAGAACTTACTGAAAATACTGAACTTCAGGCATTACCTCCCACCATGAAGAACGCAGTGGCAGACGGCCTCCACTTAACGACCGAGAGCAGCGGCGTTTGCGTGGAGCTGTCATTGCTAACATACAAGTAACGCGGCTTGAAGTAAAATTCAATGTGGGACGTAAAACGAAAGTATCCGCTAGGATTGGCGTCAGTGGGATATGTCAGCACACGACAGTCGCGAGTGCCTTTGTTAACAGTACAATATCGCCTGTACCGCCTCTCCTGGGCTCTGGACTCGTGACGACTGGAAAACCGTGGGCTGGTCCGGTGAGTCCCGAGTCCAGTTGTTAAGAGCTGATGGTAGAGTTCGAGTATGGCACAGATCACACGAAGCCACGCACCCACCTTGTCAACAAGACACTGTGCTAGCTGGTGGTGGCTCTATAATGGTGTGAGCTGTGTTTACCTTTAATGGACTGGGTCCAATAGTCAAACTGCACCTATTATTCACTGGAAATGGTTATATTCTGCTACTTCGAGGCCATTTACAGCCATTCATAGACCCCATGTTCCAAAACAAAGATGGAATTTTTATGAATGACAATACGCCATTTCACAGGGTTACAGTTGTTCGCGATTGCTCTGACGAACATTCTGGATAATTCGAGCGAATGATTTGGCCCGACATGAATCCCAATGACCACGTATGGTACATAATCGAAAGGTCAGTTCGTGTACAAAATCTTGCACTGACAAAACTTTCGCTTTCATCGAGTACTACAGATGCAGCATGACTCATATTTCTGAATGGGATATCCAACGACTTGTTGATTCTGTGCCTCGCCGAGCTGCTGCACTAAGTCGGGCAAAAGTAGTGCGACACGGTATTACGAGGTATCTCACGATATTCTCTATCTCACGATATTTTTCATGTCAGTGTGTGTGGAGCTGTGGTCTCAATAACAGAGATCCATAGTAAATTCATGAATAAGCTTGCACTTATAAATATTCCTATGTTTTTCAACACAGCAGTTTATTTGGAACTCTAATAACAAGAGATTAGGTCTTTTATAATTAACATCTGTTATGACGTTCTTCATTTATTCCGCTTGAAACTAAGTTTTTACTTCTTTTTATCATTTAAACACTGACCTACAGAATTTTCTCTGACAAAGACATTTCAAGCATAACCTTTCATTTATTACCCACAATATACAAGCCTAACACAATCTGACTGGCCTACAGTCACCACATGACTTCCAATAATTAACACAGAAGAGTGGCCCTGAATGCAAGAAATCCTAACAATAATAAAATCTAAAAATTATGAAATTAAGGAAATATGAAACTACCTCCAACTCTCTTAATTGCCAAAACTCATTTCAATAACGAACTCCAGTTTTTTTATAAGATTCTTAAGTCACAGAAAATCTTCGTAACACGAACTACAGGAATTACAGCAAGCAGCAACTACATCCAGCTAAATAAAGAGATTCCAACTACCATAAACTCTAATTGCTAGGAGGCATATAGTTAGCAAATGAAAAATTTTGTTGAAGAGCAAACAATGTATTTAGAAACTTTTTCCTTACTCATGTGACATCCAGTTCTAAAAATTATATAGTTGTCAAAAATCCACTGCCCAAATACTATCAACAACATACATCATCCTACATTTCCTTGCGTCCCTCTTTACAATGCATGTCCTACCATCACAGAGTCTCCACTAAGCAAAACATGCCCGTACACTTCTCTACCCACTCGCTAACTGCTGGTCTGTCCGACCACAGAATCTCTTGCCGAGGGCGCAGAGCGCTGTCAACGACATTAACACAGTATATAGCGCTGCCAACTTACAAACAGGCTACTTACACGCTAAAATTATCTAGTGGAATGTTACACTGTGTTCCCCTGCTCGCAGAAAATATTAATGTATTACCCAGCGTCTCCCTTCTTGTAAGAAGGAAATAATTTGTTATGTTTAATCCCCAAGCATATTACATCTCAGTTTTGATATCCTCCGCGGGTTTTTTTCTTTTATTGTTTCTGGAATACGTACTTACAAATTTTACGTTGGTTAGCAGTTATGTTGACATCAGATTTCGTTGATTTTTTAGATTAGGTAAGTATAAGGGGTGTTGAAATGAAGAGCTACCAAACATTGCAACTACCAAACCACCTGAAATTTGCATACCCCTATTTGGGATAACGTAGCGGTTCACCAAAGGACGCGAATGTAGTGTCGTCACCTCACCCCCCCCCCCCCCCTTACAAAAAGGTCAAAGCTGTACTCTCAGGCGTACAGATAATGCTCAATGTCTTTTTCGATGTCCGAGGTTCGATAGTCATAGAAATCGTCAAGCACAGAAGAGGCATGTACTGTGAGATACATTGTAGCTTACGGGAGTCCATTAAGAAGACACAGTCCGGGCTGCTGACAGAGGGATTGATTCCTGCTCCACGGTAGTGCTGGACCACACGTCTCCAACGCCACACGGAGTGTAATGGCCAAGTTCTAGTGGTAGCAGCTTGAACGTCCGCCCTACAGACCGGACATATCACCCTCTGACTTTCTTGTGACTGAAGAAAGCGGTTCAACTGGGGTGACGAACTGAAGCACACGGTGGAGGACTGTTCCCGTCACAGCCACAGGAGCTCCTGCAAATGGAAATCATCCAGTTCGTGAAACAGTGGAATAGCTGTGCTCAGGCCTATGGCGATTACTTTTGAATAAAGTTAGACACACAGTGCTGTTTAGTGTCTTTTATTTTGAACGCCCATTGAACATTCCCTGTTGGTACATTATGTGTGCCCTTTGGCTTCCAACAGAAATCAGACTTATTGTTTCCGCTGGCTGCCGCAGGGCTTTTATAATGTAAAGAAAGGTGCAACACATATATAACCCAAACAACTGCAAAATCTGTTGTCAAGATATTCCCAACCTACATAATGTTTTTACACTACTGGACATTAAAATTGCTACACCAAGAAGAAATGCAGATGATAAACGGGTATTCATTGGACAAATATATTATACTAGAACTGACATGTAATTACATTTTCACGGAATTTGGGTGCACAGATCCAGAGAAATCAGTACCCAGAACAACCACCTCTAACCGTAATAACGGCCTTGACACGCCTGGGCATTGAGTCAAACAGAGCTTGGATGGCGTGTACAGGTATAGCTGCCATGGAGCTTCAACACGATACCACAGTTCTTCAAGAGTAGTGTCTGGTGTCCTGTGACGAGCCAGTTGCGTAGCCACCATTGACCAGACGTTTTCAATTGGTGAGAGATCTGGAGAATGTGCTGGCCAGGGCAGCAGTCGAACATTTTCTGTATCCAGAAAGGCCCGTACAGGACCTGCAACATGCGGTCGTGCATTATCCTGCTAAAATGTGGGGTTTAGCAGGGATCAAATGAAGGGTAGAGCCACGGGTCGTAACACATATGAAATGTAACGTCCACTTTTCAAAGTGCCGTCAATGCGAACAAGAGGTGACAGAGACGTGTAACCAATGGCACCCCATATCATCACGCCGGGTGATACGCTAGTATGGGGATGACGAATACACGTTTCCAATGTGCGTTCACCGCGATGTCGCCAAACACGGATGCGACCATCATGATGCTGTAAACAGAGCCTGGATTCATCCGAAAAAATGACGCTTTGCCATTCGTGCACCCATGTTCGTCGTTGAGTACACCATCGCAGGCGCTCCTGTCTGTGATGCAGCGTCAAGGGTAACTGCAGCCATGGTCTCCGAGCTGATAGTCCATGCTGCTGCAAACGTCGTCGAATTGTTCGTGCAGATGGTTGTTGTCTTGCAAACGACCCCATATGTTGACTCAGGGATGGAGACGTGGCTGCACGATTCGTTACAGCCATGCCGATAAGATGCCTGTCATATCGACTGCTGGTGATATGAGGCCGTTGGGATCCAGCACGGCGTTCCGTGCTACCCTCCTGAACCCACCGATTCCATATTCCGCTAACAGTCATTGGATCTCGACCAACGCGAGCAGTAATGCCGCGATACGATAAACCATAATCGCGATAGGCTACACTCCGATGGTACGCATTGCTCCTCCTCACACGAGGCACCACAACAACATTTCACCAGGCAACGTCGGTCAGCTGCTGTATGTGTATGAGAAATCGGTTGGAAACTTTCCTCATGTCAGGACGTTGTAGGTGTCGCCACCGGCGCCAACCTTGTGTGAATGCTCTGAAAAGCTAATCATTTGCATATCACAGCATCTTCTTCCTGTTGGTTAAATTTCGCATCTGTAGCACGTCATCGTTGTGGTGTAGCAATTTTAATGGCTAGTAGTGTATGTAGGGGAGAGCGGGGCTAGAAGTTACCAAGGTAAGTTGTTTCGATTGCAATAACTCCGCGAGGTAAAGAGATATGAATATGAAGTAAACACGTCGTGAAATGAAACGCCACAGCGCACCGACGGCACCATAGTAAACAGGCTAGTCGTTCCCGGAACATCGGAACGACAGCACGTGCGTCGCTGGTTCACGAAAGTACATATTTTGTACTTTTGATCTATCTTATGGATTTTAACGAGTAGACTTTAGTGTTTCAGTGTTTTATCGTAAGGATTTATCTACTGTGCTGGTACACAATGCGTAAATCGCTTAGTAACGTAACGGATATCTTGCTTTTATTTCAACATGTGTGATTGTTGCTAAATCTTCCGTTCTTCAGAGGCACGTTGTGACCTCGGAACAACTTGCCGCAATTCATTTGTACCACCAATGGAATATAAGAGTCGTTATTCTTTATTGTAGTGTGAGGACGTATACCCAAAAAACAACACGAGGTTCTGTCCACAAGAGTTGATGCAAAAAGCGGCAGATGCAGTTCTGAACGATGGCGGGAAAATACAAACTGTTGCCAAGAATTAGATGTTTGTGATATGACTTTATACAGATTCGTTAAAAAGCTAGGATCTAGGGTAGAAAATATCGCGATTAGCTACAAAACACCGCAAGATTGGTCTTTACTGAAGATCAGGAAGATAAGTTAGTAGAATATCTGTTGCAATGTGTTCCAATTTTGTTTGGTCCTCCGCTAGAAGAAGTCAAAAAGTTTGCATACTAGTGTGCACTGAAATTCATTGCTCTTAATATTCCACCATCAAAATGCTTCAAATGGCTCTGAACACTATGGGACTTAACATCTGAGGTCATCAGTCCCCTAGAACTTAGAACTACTTAAACCTAACTAACCTAAGGACATCACACACATCCATGCCCGAGGCAGGATTCGAACCTGCGACCGTAGCGGTCGCGTGGTTCCAGACTGTAGCGCCTAGAACCGCTCGGCCACCAACGTGGCACTAAAATAATAAAGCTGGTCCAGACTGGCTGACTGGTTTTCTATGAAGATATCCTCACCTGTCAATAAGAACACTGGAGTCAACGAGTGGCAGCAGGACGACACCATTTAACAAAGACAATGTTACCGATTTTTTACAAAGCTAAGCACAGCGTTGGTTAAATATAAATTTCCACCTTCAAGAATATATAATGTAGATGAAACAGGCGTTGCCACAGTGCTAAAGCCGAGAAAAATTACTGCCAGAAAGGGAATAAACTAAGTTGGTGCCATAATATGTGCTGCACGAGGGACATTGGTTCCAGTGGAACTGGCAGTAAATGCATTACGTTATGATGTTACTCCCATGTTTATTTTCTCAATGCTTAAATACAAGGATTTGTTTATAAAAAGCGGACCACCGGATCTATTGGCGCAGGAAACAGTTCAGGATGGATGACAGCTACGGACTTAGTGAAAAACATACTATACCATCACTTGCAGATCCGATTTTGTTGTTCCTCGATAATCACCAATCTCATACTGATATCAGCGTGGTGGAACAAGCGAAATCTAACTCCAATATGATAATGTCATTCCCGCCTCATTGTACACACCGTCTACAGCCAATGGATGTTGGAGGAAATTAACCTTCCAAAAGCTATTGTGCAAAAGTCTCAGGACGTTGGCTACGCAATAATCGTAGCCAGACAATTTCGAGATATGAGATCCCAAAAATTGTTAGATACGCGCTGCCTCGTGCAGTGACTCCCATAAACGTAATGATCGCGTTCAGAAAAACTGGCACTTGGTCTGATGACCTCAACGTTTTTACAGAAAACGACTATGCTCCATCGTATGTTACAGATCACCCTTTAGCTTTAGTAAAGCATCAGATGTGGCTATAGTCATTTCACATGACGTTATCACCAACAGGTTGTAAGCGGGATCAGAGACTAGCATAGACGCTCATGCACCTGAAATTGTAAACATTAGTACAGGTACGAGACAAATTGTTGATGCCCAGGACTATCAGAGGTTGTTAATCTGCCTGCATCTTCTGGTGTCATAGAAGAACAACTCGGAGATCAAGTCCCTTTCTCTGCCGAAGCAGTACGTCCTTTTCCGAAGGCACCGCCAAGAATTGGAACAAACACGAGGCGTCTTAGAAAATCCGCTATTATAACCCTACCCCAGTGAAACAGACATTAGCAGAAGAGCAAAGCAAGAAAAGGAAAGTGAACATCAACAATGAAAAAGTGAGAAAAAATTAAGGAAAAGAGAAAGGTGAAACAGAAGGATACGGAAAAGGAAAAGGCAAAGGCAAGGGGAAGTCTGTTAAACGACAGGTTCTACAAACGAGTAGCGAAAAGTCTGAGAATGAAGAGGACAGTTCATAGTATTATTGTCTAGTGTGCTGTGACAGTTACTCTAATTCACCTTCTGGGGAAGAATGGGTTCAGTGACAAGAATGTAAGAACTGGGCCCATTCCAGAATGTAGGCAGAATCAAGCCTTATTAACCTACCTATGCCCGAACTGTGATTGTGATATATCTTCTGATGATTTATTAATTATATGTGACATTTTCAGCCTACGACAAGGCCAATATGATTGAATTACCAAGGCTGAGTAGTTACTTGATAAGCTGTTACTTACTAAAGGGTTCATAATTGTATAAGTACAAATTATAGTTAATTGTTAGGTAACATACAAATATTTACCTGATGATTCACACGACATTTTAGATAATTAGTTAAATAAACAGACGTGGTTTAATGATTTATTGTTTTTTATTTAACAAATAATAGCTTTAATAAATATGGTAACAACTTACCCAGCTTGTTAACTATTTGCCTGAAATCGGGTAAGTTGTTGTTTTACGATTTTAGACATTACAACATAATTACTAAAAGAATCTCACATTAAATGACCCAGATAATTGTCTTAACATCAAAGTTACATATATAAGTCAATTTTGATTGCATCGCATGAGTACTAAACTGAAGTATTCATAACGAATTTTGAGGTTAACTAAAAATCGGGACTTGTAGCTCCACTCTCCCCTATATACAGGGCTTTTCGAAAAGAAGGAATAGATTTTAAACATTTTTTTTTCTTATAAACTGCAAAATACGGTAAAAATTCTCTAGACACCTCCGACGTTACCTCAATGTCACCATTCCACGACGTTGGATTGGAAGAGGAGGAGCAGAAGATGAACTTCATCGCCGGTGGCTTTCCAGGACTCCAGACCCCACAGCTTGTCACTTTTATCTGTGGGATACTTAAAGTACTGCTTTTTCTTATCCTCCCTCTCCCCCTCCTATCCCTGACACCCGTGAAAACCTGTGACATCGCATTTCGAAAGCTTTGTATTCGATAATGAGAGACCAGGTGCTTTATGTGTGGCAGGAAATGAGCCACTCTTTTGATATTTGTTGTGTAACACGCGGTGCTGACATTGAATGCATAAACTTTTGAACTTTTCTCTTTCCAGGAAAATTGGTATTGTGTTTCTATCTTTTGTAATTTGAAGGCAATAAATGCTTCTTTTTGAATACCTCTGTATTTCAGGATCAAGAAAAGAAGAAAAATCATTGAGGATGCAAAAATTTGGTGAAACAAGTTTCGGGATTTAACAAACGAAGTACTGTGTTCTTGCATGGAGGTATACCCTGTTTAATACATTACTCCACTAAACAATAATTATTAAATGGACACATTTTATTGTATTGTTGTTTATTTAATTACGACCCAGGTTTTCCCCTTTTATGCCATTTTCAAGTGATTGAGTTTATGTCATTCACATATATTGCAAGACATCAAGCTCAATATTGGTCGTAAATTAAGAAAATATTCGCTCCCCAAGTAATGCTAGATGTAAAATCACCATCTTGTAGAGATTAATTAAACAACAATACAGTCAAATGGCGCTGTGTTAATTTAAAAATTATTCCAGTAAAATTGTAACGATCCATAAGTCATTCCATGGATCGTGTATTCGAAAGTATGTGGCAGTATATTCAGTGTCAGAGCTGCTATAATTGGCAGTTACTGTTTACTGAAAGGTGCTTATTAGTGTAAACCTTAAAACGTGTTATACTAACCTGTGTGTTGAGCTCGTGTTCCTGACAAACATGATATGAAATATCTCGTTGTACACTGCAATGTGTACGATAGTCACTTCCAAAGTAAAAATGTATGAAGTAACTGTACTAATAACAACATACTGATAATTAATTTTCCATTCATTATCACGTCTTTCATCACTTTCCAATTTTCAAACGGCTTACATGCATCAGATTTTAGTACACCAAAGGCGCTCAAAAATAAATAAGGCACCGGTTACAGTTCGACTTCATTAGAAGCGCCCAAACTGATTATTGAGTTGAAGTTCACAACAACCAAAACAGTGATATGCCCTGTACACAGATATTGATTCGTACTTTAATTGGGTCATGCGTGTGAATAACACACCATCCCGATGCATGGAGCGAAATACCAGTGACCAATTCGCCATATTTGTACGCAGCAGAATCGTGACTTGAATACTGCTCTAATCAACTATTCACATTCTGCTTTCTCTCCCCCCCCCCCCCTTTCCAAAACAAAAACAGCAAAAAAAGTACCACGAGTGTAATACAGGGTCTCGCAGACAAAACAACTGCGTGTGCTCTCTCCATGGATTGTTCGCTGCTGCATGATATTGTCTGAACAACTAGTTCTATCCTTGTGTGTGCAGTACTGACTTTTCTTAATTCCTACAGAATTGTTCTAACTAAATGCTTTCAACGTATTTTGTTCCGGTGTTGGACAGTCTTTCTGCTACTCCAGTGTCATACAAAACGGAGAAAAAGGTTTTGCGTTCGGTATGAAAGGCCAATTGATTGAACTTCGTTTAATATACATTTATGATGAAGTGAAGCAGAGATCGATGCTTTCTTGTTCCGACAGCACTTCAGTTTTGACGGTAAATTGAAACTGGTCACTGTTGACCATCGTTGGAATAAACCAACGGTGCTCAATTCTGGGCTCTCGGACCGCATGTGGCCCAAAGTAATTATCAGTGTGGTCCAAGAAGCGGGCATCTGTCACACGATCGGAAAAAATTCATAAAATTCCGTTTATGTAATGTTATGACACATCGCAGAGGACACATAAAATATGTGTTCTGAATCTTCTTGAAAGGAGTTTATTTCATATCTTCATCTGACGAGCTACTCCCATTTTCTTCATATATATTTAAAAGAGTGTGCTGGCTCTCTCCTTCTGTGATACATTGGCTCATATGAATAACCATGGCGGTCGCCGTTTCATTTTTGAACGACCGCAAGCCACTCTGTGGCAAAGCATTCGAAGTCCAAATCTCCCATGTGTAACCGTGGCTGATGCGACTGAACGGAGCATTCTGCCTTGATTCTTGTATGGGATTCTATCTGCAAGTTGGATGAATCGTGCTGGTGGCCTGAGTTTGAAATTGAGTAGCAATTTATTAATGAAACCTGTACAGCTAACTGTTTCTCATCATCTTCATTTTGCCCAATTTATTCATTCTGGTCACATACTTGCGTAGGTCAGCTGGTAACAGTTGGTTACCTTATGAAAGCGATTCTCGAGGTACGACACGGAATCGCATGTAGTGTGCATGAAGATATGTAGTGTGCATGACGATACTTTGTGACACATACAACTTAGCTTCATTTTGTTTGTTTAAAAATGCGTGTGTCGTATCTCTTGTGACCTGTGATTACTTTTCCATTTCATTGCTTGAATCTGTCCATGATAGTGACTCTCTTTACCTTATAAGCAATCGCACTTGTATACAGACTTTATGTAAGTCTCACATAATTAAAGTTTGATTTTCTGCAACATTATATCTACTGCATCATTTTGTTTGTACATGCTGATCACCCATGTGACTCCGGTGAAGACTGGGTGTAACTTAGTTCCCGTTTAATATCATTAATTCAAAGTTTCTTTAAACCGCTAGAAGGTTGTCCTCCGTTAATTGTTGTCACAACTGTGTGAACTTCTGACGCTTTCTAATTCATATTCGTGGCACTTGGCTTCATTGTGTGTTACATACCATAGTATGGAGCAATCAATTAATGTGTATTGAAGAATTAATGGTGCTCTTTACCAGTATGATACCAACATTATCTAAACTTTTGCATGAGACTCAATGTGAGCAGAGGCTTTTTTTTTGTTTTTTTGTTTTTTGAGAAGCCGGAGGTAAGTAACGCCAGGCAGCGTTTCGCCCAGTAAATCAGTAGAAAAATAGAAGCCTAAGTGCTTTCGTCCATCGAAGAAGGTGAGAAGTGTTTTTGCTCACACCCCTACCTGTAAAATAAATTGAACTTCATTTTATTAATGTCGATTGTCATACCCTGGCAGACGAACGTGACGCATGGATGTCTGTTCAAGCTGTCTTATGGGTTGTCGTGCCTCATCGCATTCTGCTCCATTGCAAATCGAAAACACTTGTAAACATTCCTAAGTAATTATGATGTAAGGGTGGATAGCAAATTACGGTAGTCGAACACGTGAGAATTTGATTTCAGTTCTTATTATCCTTAGACATATCTACAGACTGTGGTGAATCTATACCCATTCAGGGTCAGTTGACTGAATGACTTAATGTCTACCAAATCCCATCAAACCACCAACTCTAAAAACCTTTAGAGTATGGATCCAAGCATCACTCCTAGCGCTATCTTCAAACGTGTCAGCACTTGCTCATCATCCATCTCACATAGCTCCTTCCTAGTGTTCAGGTACTAAATTTAACACTTGTCATGACAAACACTTCATCAATGCGGCTAAACTGCCACACAAACCGACACAGATCTTAAATATAACCCTTTGGAAATATACAATGATATGATCACATTTTGCTTATCATTGCCAAAATAATTAAACAGAAACACACAAATCATCTCATGGAATAATTTCCTAAGATTAAACACTAATTAACAATACGAGTATTTCATATTACTCTAATAGTGCTTGGCATTACTATTCTGCACTCTCTACACCAACATTATCATCCTTTACAATATCACCAAACCAATCATCTCCCTTCAATGATTCTTTGCATTAAATCGGTCCCTGATACTACATTTATCGTTTCCCTGTAGTAAGCTCAGAATCTGCAGTCTTTCACTTCAAAATTTAAAATCACACACTTTTTGATCGATTTGCTTGGGTTCTCGTTTCGTTCACTGAACATTCTACCAACCCTACTTCTTATTGTTTGTGTAAGCGATGTAGAGCAGCTGGGTACGACGCTCCCACTATCAATTAAATTGTCACTACATCAAAAATCTACACTTAAATAGTGGACTCTACTTTTTCCACTGTTGCACTACGTTCTTCTGTCCTAACAAATCTCCCTCCATTTCTCTGCACACTTTGTTTGCAATTGAAAATACGTGCTTACGAGGTGGATATAAACGTTTCCTCGCAATGTCTCCCCAAATGCTCCAGTCACTTCGTTACTAGTACCAAAGGACTTTGGGCACTTAACTATATCCCATTCCTCAGGAACCAACATTCTGTTCATCTTTGCAAAAGATACCCAGCCACTAACATTCGCTTCCATGCTCTTCCATCCAATCACTATTCATATCATTAAGTAGCATATGTTCATTACAATGCACAAGAACATCCTTTCACACTTCATCATCAATATCATTAACATACATATACAACACACTTGAAATAGCTTCATTACTCTTAATGAGACCTGAATCACGATATTATCCTCTGAAAAATTGTCAGTATAGCTTTTTACTTATTATAGTATTTAGATTAACCATTATGATATTCATACTTCTTTCAGGACCTTGTTCTTGTAAAATCGGTTGCCCCTCTCCTGATCCCAGTAGAAGCAGAGACTACTTTCCCTAAATTTGAGATCATTCTATGTCTTTTCCTTGTATTATTTTTATCATTGTGGTAATAAAAGTTATTATTATAATCCCCTTATGATGATCATTGTGCCTTGACCGATTCTTCTTCCGGTTATTATTACCATTATTTTGACTCTGCACTGTTAACAATCAAAACTTCTGTAATATTTTGGCTTTCTCACCGTGTCTTCAAATTCAATAAATGCTTCCATTGACCCTATCGGGGGTATGAACAAGAGAGCTGGCAGTTAAACACCTCTTTTAAGAGGGAATTATTGTCAGTGCACTTAACGGAATGTCTAGATGACTCAGTTTAACTCCTACTGACCGCACTCCTTGATACTCCCTTTCGTTTAACATAATCTGGGCCATTAATAAACAGTTACTGAAAAGGCGTTCGTCTCGCCTGTCCCAGTATTTGTATAACAACTGTCTCTTAACCACGGCAAAATCTTAAAACAAATGAAAATTTCAATCTGCTCATGTTTGAGCGAAATTTTCTATGCAACATTTCATATATCTTATTTTACAGTCTTTCATTTCTGTAACGTACCATCTTTCCATGCGGCAAGGTAATCAGCAACATGATACCTTCTTACACCACAAAAGTTATGGTATTCTATCTTATTCCAATAGGACACCCAAATATATTGGTACCTTGCCCACAGCCATATTATTTATCAGTTCCCACTGCTCCGACACCAGTGTCGTGATTATCCTTCCCTCGCTTTTATTTGTCAGTGTTAAGTGCGCGACTGTTTAGACTCGCGAAACCAGAAGTCACGCTTCCCTCACAATTAACTATCCTAAAATACAGTGCTTCAATCACCGATCCCGTCTTCATGTCTTTCTTCTTGTAATTAATCTCCAGAGGATCAGTTCGCCATCTCAGTCCTCGTTCTACTGCCTCTTCCTCAGCATCAACCCTTATTTCTAGTTCTGAAAATCTATGATCAATTGCCTCTAATAATGAATTCTATTCACTGAACTTGGTCTAATATTCTATTTTGATACAACTCACATTAATCTGTAACTTCCTAACTTTATCCTCAAAATTACCATTTTTTTCTTTGCATTCGTCTTTCTGCTGCCTCAGGTGGTTTCTTCTATTTACTCTATTTTAGTTCTGATATGGCCATAGTATCCATTATCAGTGTCCACGGTTCCTCCACAGTCAAATACGCAGCTCATTTTGGACTCATCTGGTCATTATTGTACTCTTTCGTACCATCCGCCATGGCTAACGATTTCAGTGACACTAAGGAAACAATGATGCAGTTGCTCAAAGTCATCTACTGCTACGACCTCCGTCCCACGTTCTAGGAAGGTGCCTGTTGCTCAACAGGTCGACTGCTTCCCTGTGAAGTCTCCTTACTGCTGGCTGCCTATCCGTAGTGTATCTTCTGCCGTGTGAAATGCTATCGTCGTGTCGTCTCGATGCAGATTGCTACTTGCTCAGAATGTAACAGCTGCTGCTTTCCCCGTATCACCCACAGCTGAACGTAGTATCCAATTGTCTCACACTGCCCCCATACTTTCACACTGTCAACCCTATACTTTCTCCCTTGAGCGTATTAACTATAAAAAAATGCCGGGCTTAACTCCCAGAATTGCGACGCTTATGCTCCTACTTGGCTTCTAGCGTCAAATAAATTTCACTTTAGTAGTGTCGATGATCTTAATCCGACAGTGAAACTCTATATACAAACAACTATTTAACTTTTCGCTCATCTATGTCAAAAGGGTTTTCCGTGCACCGTCGCATTCCGCTCATGAAAATATTGTTAATCGAAAACTTATGCAAATATTCCTAAGTAATTCTGACTTATACCAAAAACTATGACTATATTGTTAAAGTCTAAACACATGAGAGTTCAAGTTCAGTTTTTACTGTCTCAGACGTGATTATATGCAGAGTATGGTAGTCATAACACCATTCTGACTCAAGTGACTCACTACAGTTAAATTACACCAAGTCCCGTTGAACCACCGATCCTAACAACTTTTAACTTATGAAGCCTAACATCACTCCCACAGCTGTCTCTTCAAAAGTTAGAGTATCATGATTTGCCCACATCAAGCGATAAACGCAAAGAGCCTCTGAGACTTCCAGGCATGAATTTAGTTTTGCTCGGGACAAATACTTTAGCAACACGGCCAATCTGCCGCCCAAACCGATGAAGATGATCTCTTGCGGTACTGCCTACTATCCCTACCATTCCCCAACTCCCCGCCCTCACCTCCCCCCCCCCCCCACCCACACGAACACACACACACACATACACATGTCTCGGAATTTATATCGTTTGCCTCTCCAACTGACACTCGCCTCATTCGCCAGACTCAAGAAGTTCATACACCTGGAGAGAATACGACGATTTTGATCTGATAACGGCATATGCCACTTTTTGGGGATAGTAGATGTTCTGATAATGGTTTGAACGTCGTATGTCAACAGATAGCATAGTGGCATAGCTACCAGAGCGCCATCCGAGTGTACTCTTTTATACGGAATGCTCACACCCAGAAAGCTCAGCGTGTGAAGCAAGCAGGCAACAGTGACACCGAGACGCACACGTACTTGCTATAGCCAATTCAGCGAGATGAAACCTGTGAAACTCTGCCCTTCCGAGTGGCGTGATGGTCATTTCGTGGAATTGTCACAGGCGTAGGACGAGCTGCATTAGTTATGCAACATCTGCGAACATTCTCACGCCAGTAGAATAAGCTCTGTCCGTTCACCCAGCATAGACGCCCCACCAGGATCATCTTACTGTAAGGGCAGCAGTAGCAAATCGTACTGCTACCGCAGCACTGATAAGAGGGGTTGTGACACCACACGTGTCAACACGAACTGTTGCGAACCGGTTATTAGCAGTGAGACTACGGACTCACACACTTTTTGCCCGTCTTCCAATCACGCCACAGCATCGACGTGCACGGCTCGACTGGTGCCGTCAAAGGATCACATTGAACTTGGTATGGCGCCCCGTGGTCTTCGGCGATGAAGGCAGATTCCGCCTGCACGCAAGTGATGGTCGTTTGCGCTTACGACGTATACCTGGTGAGTGATGTCTCGCAGAGTGCGTTCGTGCAAGACGCGGTGACTCCACCCTAAGCCTTATGGTCTGCGGTGCGATAAGCTATTTCTTTGTGATCCACCTTTGGTGTTTCTGGAGGGAATGCTAATCAGCGCTCGGTACATATAGAATGTGGTCAGACCCGTTCTTTTGCCGGTTTTGAGTCAAATAGGTGACCTGGTGTTCCAACACGGTAATGCTCACCCATGTACCTCCCGTGAATCTCAATGTGCTCCTGAATACGTGCTGCAGCTTCCCCGGCCAGTACGATCTCCGAACATGTCCCCAACCGAGCACGTGTTGGATGTTATGGGTCGAGAAGTGACTCGTGCGACTCATCTACCAATAGCTCTTACAGAATTACGTGAACAGGTCGAGTAAGTGTGGAATAACGTATCCCAGTACAGTATTCGCCATATGTACTATCGACTGGATTACATTGTGAGTACTGTTGCCCGTGAAGGCTAGACTATGTGCTAATATGAGAGTTTCAGCATGGGTCGATACGTAGTGCCTCTGAACCCTTGTGCTATTTATCTGCAAAGTTAATCCTTTCATGTACTCCAGATGCACTCCAGCAACAATAAATCTAGGGTGAATTGGAAGTCTCTAAAACAGGGTAACAATTTTTTTTCCGGCACTGTATCTTTAGAACAACATATGATATTCATAAAGTAACTACACCACGAAGGACGCATTTAATTGCCAGAACACTCTGGCGGTGAACACAGTATACACTGATCAGCCAAAACATTATGACCGCAGACCTACTATTAATATAAACCTGTCCGGGTGATAGCAGCTTCACCTGGCGAGGAATGACTGCTAGTCATACACACTCGCGATGAATGTAATATCGTGCTATCCATGTGCAGAATGGAGAAAGCGACCGATTTATCTTTGACCGAGGACGGATTGTGATGACCCGGAGGCTTTGCGTGAGCTTTTCGGATACTGCAAGACTTTTCGGGTGTTTGAGATGTGCTGCGGTGAGTGTCGACTCGTTGCGAAATCAAGGTGAAACCACGGCCAGATGTAGTGGCGTTAGAAGGCCACCCCTCATTACACATGTCGGACGTCGTAGGCTGGGCGGCGGCGAACTGTGGCGGAACTAACATCAGACTTTAATGCTGGGCACAGTACAAGTGTGTCCGAACACACTGTACATCGACTTCTTCTGACAATACACCTCCGTATCCGACGACTCATTCATGTGCCAATGTTAACACCACGACACCACGACTGAAATGGACACGTGACCATCGACACTGGACGTTCACCTAATGACACAGCGTTGCATGGTCTGATGAATCCCGACACTTCCTTCATATGCTTATGGGAGATCGCGAATTCCTCGACTTCCATCGGAACAGCTCCTTGATATCTACACAGCGGGACGGACAAAAACTGATGGTGGCTCGACTATGCTCTGGGAAACATTCACGTGGGCATCCATGGACACAGTGGAGCTCGTGCAAGGCACCCTGACGACCAAGGAGTATCGTACACTGCTTAAAGGCCATGTACACCCCTTAATGACTACCATGTTTCCTGATGGCGGTGATATTTTTCTACAAGGTAATGCGAATGTCACAAAGCCAGGAGTGTGATGGAGTGGTACGAGGAACACTGTGCCGAGTTCCAGTTGATATACTGGCCCCCATCTAGTCAGCTCTGAACACATCTGGGATGTGATTGAATGTGTCGTCATAGTTCATGGCCCTCCTCCCGGAATTTGAGGGAATTAGGTGATTTGTTTTGCCAACTCCCCCCTGAGACTTACTAAGGTCGCATTGCTTCCATACCCCGAGTATCACCGATGTTATCCGTGCCAAGGCTCGACATATCGGCTGTTAGGTAGGTAGTCATAATATTGCGGCTGATCATTGTATCGAATGGATTGGATTGGATTGGATTGTTTGGGGGAAGAGACCAAACAGCGAGGTCATCGGTCTCATCGGATTAGGGAAGGACGGGGAAGGAAGTCGGCCGGCCCTTTCAAAGGAACCATCCCAGCATTTGACTGGAGCGATTTAGGGAAATCACGGAAAACCTAAATCAGGATGGCTGGACTCGGGATTGAACCTTCGTCCTCCCGAATTCGAGTCCAGTGTGCTAACCACTGCGCCACCTCGCTCGGTTGTATCGAATGTCATATGAGTTGGAGGAGGAGGAGGATATTAATGTTTAACGTCTCGTCGACAACGAGGTCATTAGAGACGGAGCACAAGCTCGGATTATGGAAGAATTGGGAAGGAAGCCGGCCGTACCCTTTCAAAGTAACCATCCCAGCATTTGCCTGAAACGATTTAGTGAAACCATGGAAAACCTAAATCAGGATGGCCGGAGACGGGTTTGAACCGTCGGTCATATAAGTTATAGTGATTTTTTATCACATATGTGAAGTACTGAGCGGTAAAAATGCATCTTAATTTTATGTAATTTGTTGTCCCTGTCGGTAAAATACCCTACTTTACAAATATGGATTCAGAATAAATACTGCACTTCAGTTTCTTGCGTAAGTATCATCTAATTTTGGTCGTAATTTACACAAAAGCAAAGACATGTATTTTGTTTCTAATCGCTAAGTATTAACAGTATCGCATGCTGCTGTGTATAAGATTTTATGACTTATGAAGCTTCTCAAAAATAATCAAGTGTGTTAATTACTGAGGTAAGCAAACGTGTGAAAAAATACAAAGTATCTATGGAAAGCATTCTCAAACATCTGTACCGTTTCAGTTTTATGAAGAAAGGTAGTTAATTTCAATGTTTGGTAATGAATTATGTTTCCTCGCTAGGTGTAGCTCTGGAACAGCGGATTTTATTTCAGAGATCTGATAACCAATAATTCCGTGTCGGTTTCATTACTGATTTGCCGTTTTTATCTTCTGCAAATCTTTGTTCCTTCACGATATATCACGACTAACGTGAACAATGTAAATTATTACTATGCTATTTTTACAGTCTGTTTGAAACGTTCCTCCATCTCTGTTGTCTCGTGGTTCTGTAGCGCCTAGGGAAGTCCCGTCGAAGTCACAACTAGAGGTCACGACCTGAGCGCCACGCTGTGCGAGAGACTAATTACGTGACGTTCTGTTCCGTTGGCTTCCTCCGAAAAGTTTGTTGGAGGACCCGAATAATTTTAGGCCCTGTTAGAGACACACACTATAAAGCTAAATCAGGGTCGCCAACCTAGATTTGACGCGTTATATGGGCTTATATTAGTTACTTCCTATTTATCAGTACTTAATTTCGTGTGACGGTCAGACTACTCTCAAAAGATTTCAAAGTCCGACCACTGGATACGCCAACAAACACCGCCGTCAGTCAGTACATCGCCAGTAACAGGTTTCTTTCAGCTCATCTATAAATAACGCAGAATCACAGTCCACATCAAATTTCTATTGAAGTAAAACACAATTAGCTTCTAAAGGCACTCTCCAAATCAACTTCGCCCCTTAGATACTTCTAGCTAGCGAGTTTTCCACACTCTGTTAGGCGCCCTCTTTCTAAACAGTCCGTACACGCTCACTGAAGGGCAACACCCATCTCGAAAACAGGCAATACACTTAAGACGTATCCCACGCCCGCACAAGGGAACGCACTTCCGAACACATTCTCAAATTTCCACACTTCGAGAACAACGTCACTGCGATCTATAAAGGAAAAACGCCCTCCTCTGTCGGCCTGTGGGGTGTATAAAATTCAGTGTAATTGTGGAAAGGTCTCCATTGGATCTACCAAAAGAAACGAATGACATGAAGTACTTCCTTCATCTTAGAAATCAAGCGGAAGTCACAAAGGGTTAAGGCTCTATGAGTGTGGCGGGTTGTTTGGTACTTCCCAGCCCTATCGATAGAACAAGTCAGTCACAACCTGTGCAGTACGCGCCCCACGACTTTTTTGCAAAATGATGGACCAGTTCAGTTGAAAAACTATTTGCGTCCAGCTTAGAGAAAGAAGCTGTGACGCTTTCTACAGGACCCGCCCACCACTTTGCAAGACAATGTTCAGGCGGGAAGGACACATGTTGTGACTGATTTCTTCGATCTGTGGGGCAGGGAGCTGCAGTACGAGCTACCGCACTGCCCAGACCTAAGCCCTTGTGAATTCAACTTGATTCCTAAGATGAAGGTAGATTCAGAACTGTGACAGATTCGTAGGGAAGCAGACCGCTCCACCTGAATTATGAACACAACTGGCGCTGCTTAGGTATTGTACGACTTTCACACAGCTAAGAATGTGTTATACACAACGCTGGTGATTACTTTGAAGAACAGTAAACCTTTGAAACATGTATATATTTTGTATAAGTTTTAAATAAATAGTTGGCACTATTAAAATTCCAACCTTTCCACATGGTATACTGTGAAAAGACACTGTATATATATATATATATATATATATATATGTGTGTGTGTGTGTGTGTGTGTGTGTGTGTGTGTGTGTGTGTGTAGTATAATGCCTATTTCAAAATGGAAAAATCCAATAGTCTCCGATCCGGAGATAATAAAAGTTTGTGGAGAATATAAATTGGTTTAAATGTGAAGGAGGAATACAGTGAAACGATAAAAATTGGCGACAGAAACATGATATTAGCAGGGGAGAAGCCGAATGGAAGACATATTTGCTAGAACAAGTATGGGAAAATGTGGTGTCTCGCTAAAAGAATCTTCATGTAAGATAGCAGTGCATACTTTTCTGACGTACGTACAGTTTTCTAATAAAAGGTCAAACCTTTATTTGTATATCTTATATTACGTGCTGTGTTACTTCCATCAATCCGTGTACCGTGGCTTGGAGACTAAACAGGCTGAACCTGAACACCGGCCAAATTCAGCAGGAAGTTCACGAAAATTTTCCAAGTATTTGGTGTAAGTGACTCGTAGTCTGTAGCTGCTCATAAAAGAGTTATTTGTGCAGTTTGTCATTTCTGCATTTTGTTTCATTTCCTGTCTCCATTTTTCTTTGTATCTATATTACACTGAAAATATATGTACAAAAGCACGAGCGTGGACGGTATGCACTACGTATTTATACGGTTCTATATATACAGCGCGTCCCACCTAACTTTCCCGCCTCATATATGAAAGAAAATGAGGAAAATGCAATTGGCCAGCGATGCACCGATGCCATGGGCTCACACAATCGACAGAAATGCACAAGCCCTACAAGGAAACAAACTACGTTTTTTTAAATAGTACATCTATGTTTTTTCTATCGAAATGAGAAAGAGAGTTACAGTTGTTGATAACAAACTTGTCATGACTGGTCTAAATCTTCTACCTTCTGGAATGCTTAGACTTTAAATAATGGAAACAGTGTCATATTTTCTGCCGTAATGCTGCAACTCCCCTACCAGAGAGACTTACTTAATGACTGTTTTAAGCAAGGGAGAATACCCGCCTGTTGGACAACAGCCAGTGCAGTGATTACTAAAAATCAGAAGGAAATAACTCAGTAGACCTAAATTCAGATATATCGATCTGTCTATGCTGCTGGAAGTCATTGTTTCCTTTCTATTCCACTCAGTTTCCTTTTCATTCCCTTCACCATAATTATTCGCGTACTAGTGCCAACTGCTTCATCTTCGCGACGTCTGTTCCGTCAGACATGACCCACAGATACCACTCACATAAGGTCTGCATATTTCTGATGGTATGAGGTTTAGAGCAGTAAAACAAGTCTGACGTCACTAATTCTCATCGTCAGCGTCGTCTTCTATACCTTTGCCTGATCTGCCCCAGAACTGTTCACGCCATTTCGTTAAGGGACGTCAATCGTTCGTCTTGCCGTTCGGGTTATATTGCATTGCCACTTTAGTTATTCTGCCATTAGACACACGTTGGACACGGTCTGTCCTCTAGTTTTCATTTCCATATGAAGAAAAACGTACATGCGCCTTTTAAAAAAAATGTAAGTTTATGTTGCAAGGAATGTTTGTTTACATTTATGGATTGTATTCCTGACCATTGTGCAAACCGCTCACATAGGTGCATCGCTGACCGATTTATCACATTTAGTTTCGTTTCGGAAATATGTAAGACGGTAGAATTGTGTGGGTGACTCTGTAAGAAACCTATTTATTAGTGGTTAATAATATAAATGTTATCTGATAATATGATCAAGCTATAGGCCTCTACTGTCTGCTTAAATAACAACAATGGCGAATAATATGACAAAAGCCTAGCTAAGGTGCACTGGAATATCACTGCATATTATTTAAGGGCCCACAGTCTGTCTCCATCGGCGTTGATATCAAATACAGGGTCTTCGTAAATCCCCTTTAAAAGCTTCCAACACTCGTAGAGGGGAGTGAGTGGATAATGTTTTGAATTGGAAACTATGTCCAGAAACGTACTGTTTCCTTGCCACAACTATTTGAAAACATGTTGGCAACGCGAGCAATTTCGCAAGTAATTGATTAGGCGTGATCCAGTACATCACTTGTTTTACAATTCCACCCATTAAAAGGCGGCGCCTGCAGCTAGGCATCCCCTCCGGCAGCAGGCGGGATGTACGTGAATAGACTGCGGGTGGTTAGAGGGAGACCTGTGGTTTCTGATATTCAATGATCGCTACTGACTGCCACGACCGCCACTGGAGCAATTTCAGCTAGCTGCTGCGTAGAAAGGGCTTGTGACCTGTGAACTGAATGCTCTGTTGCCGTTTGGCTGACAGTATCGGACATGGGCTTCTATCCGCAGTGTTTTGTCCCCCGGAACCCTGTATATAATCTCTGGTATTTTGCAGTACAGTGTGCAGGATATAACAAACAGACAACGACAGCGTAGACACTATCGGGGGCGAATATCGACCTATGCAGTACCCATCACCGTGTACACAGCTGGATCGTGCATCAGTGAGCCGCCTTATATGATTAACAAAAGACATCCCGAGACGTCGGCACATTTATTGAATTTAAAGGACAGGGACCATGAATGCAGGGAAACGGGAAGGAACCATGAATTATACATTACGGCAGTAATGAGACAATCGGATTCAGCTAGTCCCGGCGGAGGTTCGAGTCCTCCCTTGGGCATGGGTGTGTGTGTTTGTCCTTAGTATAATTTAGGTTAAGTAGTGTGTAAGCTCAGGGATTGATGACCTTAGCAGCAAAGTCCCATAAGATTTCACACAAATTTTTTTCACACAAATTTTTTTCACACACACACACACACACACACAATCGGATTCAAGGACTGTACAGTACCACTTCTTCAGTTGGTACAGGAAGTTAAAAACATTGTACAAAATAAACATGTGTAACAAACGTAAAATATAAATGTTCCATTCCGATCAAGATGGTTTTCCTGTTTAATGTAGCCTATCTCATCGCTGGTACCCCCCCCCCCCCCCCCCGTAACACAGCACAGCGGTCTATCGACGATATTCTACACCCCCATAATGCCAGGTGGGGCAAAGAATGTGTTACAGTTCAGTGATAGGGTTGTTCTTATCAGAATCGACAGCAAACCAACACCGACAACGATAGTTCAGGCACATATGCCGACATCGCAAGTTGAATATGAAGAGATAGAGACAGTATATGAGGATATCGCAAGATTATACACACATGAAGGGTGATGCAAGTCTAATAGTAATTGGGGGTAGGAATGCAGTTGCAGGGGAAGGAGCAGAAGAAAAGGTTACAGGAGAATATGGCTTGGAAAAAGAAATGAGAGATGGGGAACGACTTATTGAGTTATGTATAAATTTCAGCTAGTAACAGCGAATAATCTCTCCACGAAGCGCAAAAAAAGGAGGTATGCTGGCACAACACCGTGTGATACAGGGAGATTTCAGTTAGATTATATCATTGTCAAGCAGAGATTGCGAAATCAAATACTGCATTGTAAGGCGTACCCAGGATGAGCTATAGATTCAGATCATAATATGGTCGTGAGCAAGAGTAGCCTGAAGTTAAAGAGATTAGTCAGGAAGAATTAATACGCAGGGAAGTGGGATACGGAAGTACTGAGGGATGACGAGAAACGCCTGAAGTTCACTGAGGCTATCGATACAGCAACAAGGAATAGCTCAGTAGGCAGTACAGTTGAAGAGGAATAGACAGCTCTAAAAAGGGCAATAACAGAAGTAGTAAAGAAAAGAGGTAGGTACTAAGAAGGTAAATACGAAGTAACCATGCGTAACAGAAGAAATACTTCAACTGATCGATGAGGAATGAAACAAATAGGAAGTGCAGGGAAGCTAAGATGAAATGGCTGCACGAAAAATGTGAAGAAATCGTAAAAGAAATGATTGTCAGAAGGACTGACTCAGCATACAGGGAAGTCAAAACAACCGTCAGTGACATAAAAAGCAAGGATGGTAACATTAATTGTGCTACAGCAATTCCACTGTTAAATACACAGGACAGAGCGGATAGGTGGAAAAAGTACATTGAAGGTCTCTGTGAGGGGGAACATTTGTCTGATATGATATAAGAAGAAATAGAAGTCGATACAGAAGAGATATGGGATCCAGAATCAGAATTTAGGAGAGCTTAGGATGACGTAAGGTCAAATAAGGCAGAAGGTATACGAGATATCATCAGAATTTATAAAATCGCTTGGGGAAGTGGCAACAACACGACTGTTCAAATATATGTCCAGAATGTATGAGTCTAGCAATATACCATCTGACTTTCGGAAAAATATCTTCCACACAATTCCAAAGACAGCAAGAGCTGACAAGTCCGAGAACTATGGCAGAATCAGCTTAACAGCTCATTCATCCAAGTTGCTGACAAAAACATTATACAAAAGAATGGAAAACAAAATTGAGGATGTTCTAGATGACGATCAGTTGGGATTAGAAAAGGTCAAAACAACCACAGAGCCAATTATGACTTTGCGGCTGATAATGGAAGTATTCGCTGATGACATTGCTATAATGGGTGAAAATGAAGGAGAATCACATGATATGGAGTAAGCAATCCAATGAGTACAGAACAGACACTGAGAGTAAATCGAAGAAAGACGAAAGTAACGAGAAGTAGCAAAAATGAGAACAGCGAGAAACAGCATCAGGATTGATGGTCACGAAGTAGATGAAAATCAGGAATTCTGCTACCTAGGCAGTAAAATAAAAAATGACAGATGGAGCAAGGAGGACATCAAAAGCAGGCTAGTACTGGAAAAAACGGCATTCATGTCCAAGCGGGGTCTACTAGAACGAGGAATATTCGGAAAGTAAGTTCCGATCGGTCAAGAAATGGAAACCACTCTGAAAATTTAATAAAGCTTGGCACATATGTGTTCGACAGTGTCTCTAGTATCCCTGTCGGTTGCATCACTTCGATCTTTTCAGTTCTGAGAGCATGGTGAGCACATAAAGATGTTTATAAAATGTGTCTCCCGCCAAGTATGAGGTCCTGCTGAGAGATTTCGCCTGATATTATGCAACCCACATTACAGAACTGTCATACGGTTCCTACTTAGTGACAATTCTCGGTCGCAACCTGCAGGGGCAATGAAAATGCTCCTGCAGCGTTTTCGGTGGGAAGTGTTTGATCACCAGCCTACAGCTGGTAATCGGTTCCCTCTGTGTTTCATCTCTGCTCACGATAACTTCTGGCTATGAAGACAACATTTTAGCACAGACAACGAGCTAGAGATGAGCGTAGAGAATTGGCGCAAAGCACAGGCGGCTGCCTCCTATGACGAGGGTACTGGAGAGTTGGTATAATGATGCCACAGATATCGTAGCCGGAGCGGAGACTATGAAGAGAAGTAGCTGGAAGGTGGGGCCAACTGTCCCACATAAAACGTTTCTGATTTTCAATTTAGTTTCCACTTCGCGACTGACGGGCCTCGTACCAAACATAGGCCTTAATTTGAGGAAGAAATTTCTGAGAGATTATGTCTGTAGCACAGCATTGTACGGTAGTGAAACATGGACTGTGGGAAAACCGGAACAGAAGAGAATCGAAGCATTTTAGTAGTGGTGTTAGGGACGAGTTTTGAAAGTTAGGTGGACTGATAAGATAAGGAATGCGGAGGTACTGCGCAGATTCGGAGAAGAAAGGACAGGATGATAGGACATCTGTTAAGATATCAGGGAATGACTTCCGTGGTACTAGAGGGAGCTGTAGAGCGGAAAAGTTGTAGAGGAAGACAGAGATTGGAACACACCCAGCAAATACACTCCTGGAAATGGAAAAAAGAACACATTGACACCGGTGTGTCAGACCCACCATACTTGCTCCGGACACTGCGAGAGGGCTGTACAAGCAATGATCACACGCACGGCACAGCGGACACACCAGGAACCGCGGTGTTGGCCGTCGAATGGCGCTAGCTGCGCAGCATTTGTGCGCCGCCGCCGTCAGTGTCAGCCAGTTTGCCGTGGCATACGGAGCTCCATCGCAGTCTTTAACACTGGTAGCATGCCGCGACAGCGTGGACGTGAATCGTATGTGCAGTTGACGGACTTTGAGCGAGGGCGTATAGTGGGCATGCGGGAGGCCGGGTGGACGTACCGCCGAATTGCTCAACACGTGGGGCGTGAGGTCTCCACAGTACATCGATGTTGTCGCCAGTGGTCGGCGGAAGGTGCACGTGCCCGTCGACCTGGGACCGGACCGCAGCGACGCACGGATGCACGCCAAGACCGTAGGATCCTACGCAGTGCCGTAGGGGACCGCACCGCCACTTCCCAGCAAATTAGGGACACTGTTGCTCCTGGGGTATCGGCGAGGACCATTCGCAACCGTCTCCATGAAGCTGGGCTACGGTCCCGCACACCGTTAGGCCGTCTTCCGCTCACGCCCCAACATCGTGCAGCCCGCCTCCAGTGGTGTCGCGACAGGCGTGAATGGAGGGACGAATGGAGACGTGTCGTCTTCAGCCATGAGAGTCGCTTCTGCCTTGGTGCCAATGATGGTCGTATGAGTGTTTGGCGCCGTGCAGGTGAGCGCCACAATCAGGACTGCATACGACCGAGGCACACAGGGCCAACACCCGGCATCATGGTGTGGGGAGCGATCTCCTACACTGGCCGTACACCACTGGTGATCGTCGAGGGGACACTGAATAGTGCACGGTACATCCAAACCGTCATCGAACCCATCGTTCTACCATTCCTAGACCGGCGAGGGAACTTGCTGTTCCAACAGGACAATGCACGTCCGCATGTATCCCGTGCCACCCAACGTGCTCTAGAAGGTGTAAGTCAACTACCCTGGCCAGCAAGATCTCCGGATCTGTCCCCCATTGAGCATGTTTGGGACTGGATGAAGCGTCGTCTCACGCGGTCTGCACGTCCAGCACGAACGCTGGTCCAACTGAGGCGCCAGGTGGAAATGGCATGGCAAGCCGTTCCACAGGACTACATCCAGCATCTCTACGATCGTCTCCATGGGAGAATAGCAGCCTGCATTGCTGCGAAAGGTGGATATACACTGTACTAGTGCCGACATTGTGCATGCTCTGTTGCCTGTGTCTATGTGCCTGTGGTTCTGTCAGTGTGATCATGTGATGTATCTGACCCCAGGAATGTGTCAATAAAGTTTCCCCTTCCTGGGACAATGAATTCACGGTGTTCTTATTTCAATTTCCAGGAGTGTAATTGAGGATTTAGGTAGCAAGTGTTACTCTGAGATGAAGAGGTTGGCACAGGGGAAGAATTCGTGGCGGGCCGCATGAAAGCGGTCAGAAGAATGATGACTACCCCAAAAAAAGTGCCAGATGACACACGGCCAGAAGTCCTACTGCTTGTCCTTGTTTTTCCCACACCCTACCTTCACCAACGGGGACGCCAGATCTGTCCCCAACTGAGAACAGTTTGAGTATTATGGGCAGGGCTCACATATCAGCACAGGATTTGGCGATCTAACGCTCCAATCGGGTAGAATTTCGCTCCATATCTCTTAGGAGGACACGCCACTATTCTGTCAGTCAATGTCAAGCCGAATGACTGCTTCCATAATGGCTAGGGGTGGGCGAAGGCATTATTGGCTTGCTCAGTTTGTGACGCTCTTTGTCTTGAATAGGTCATGCAAGTTTTCTGAAACTGTAATTATTTGTGTGTGTATATATTTATATCACATCTACCGGTTTCCGTCCCATTCGGATAATTCCTTTATGGTGCATCATTCTTTTTTTTTCTCAGAGTGTATGTAACTATTTGGCAAAATAATATGCTGTCCTGATTATTTTGAACTGTTGTGTGTGAATATATTTTGCACGTCTTTTGCGGTCTGGAACTGATGGTCTATCACTCGCTAACGAATTTGATTTTCTTCTTCGACACTCTGTTTCTGTGGGGTCTTAAATGAGTGAAGAGGCCAATCCTGGAGCTACAGATTTTACCACATTGTTGACAAACGTTTCTTCTGTTGGGGACTGGCTACATAGCGTTGTTTATCTTCAAGAGTTGTCGTTGTTTCCTAGCACTGCGGTTGTCAGTTTCCGCTTTCCGCCTCATTTGCTCGATGCGCTGGATACCTTTCCAGACACTGTGAAGCCATGCTGGACAGCTAAGTGCCGTAGTTTCCCAGTTATCAGTTTCAACTTGACATCTTTTCGAGTTGTCCTACAGTAAATCTTCGTGTCGTTTCTATGGTCTTCCTAGTTTCCTTTGGCCATCCTGTAGCTGGGAATACATAATTTGTTTCAACGGAGTTGATGCTTGGTGATCATGGCTTCAGGACATGCAGAGTTTTCTTCTCCCAGAACATTGACGTCAGTGCGCCGATCTTGCCATTTTACCCTTTGTATCCTGCCCAGGTAGAGCTGACGGTACTTTTACAGACATCATATGTGCGTTCTGTAAGTAGTCCATGCTTCACAGCCATATGTGAGAGATGGTATAACAATTGCCTTGTGCACAAAGGTCTTGGTCTTAATGTTCATGTTATGATTGCCAAAAATACTTTCCCGTAGCCGTGCTGACACATTTGAGGCGATATTGTATATAAAGTATCAATGTTTGCATTTGCTGAAAGATGGCTGCCAAGGTATGGGAAGTGTTCTATGTTCTGCAGGATTTTGCGTTGCAGTGTCATTCTGGGGGTCATGGCGATGGAGTGGGGTGCAGGTTGGTGGTAGGATATGCGCCTTCTGGATGTTTAGGCTTAGACCAATGCTCGTGTACGCTTTATCGAAGGCATTTACGATATGTTGTAGATCTAGCTTGTAGATCTTCTGATTTGGGATGAACGACATTCTCATCTGCCTACTGAAGTTCAATGATGACTGCAGCGGATATTTTAGTCGTGGCCCGTAGGCTGTTGACATTGAACCGACCACCACCAGTCCAGGATTCTATTTCTATGCCTTTTCACAGCTTCCCACCGACAAGACGAAGTATAGTCCCAACGAATATAGAAAACATACTGGGAGCTATCACACAATCTTGCTTCACACCCGTTGTGATTTCGAAACTCTCCCCAGGGCTATTGTTGACAAGAACTATTCCCTTCATGTTATTGTGCAGTAATGTAAGGATGTTAATGTACTTCACAGGACAGACTATTTTAGCTACGATCTTCCACAAGGCAGCTCCCTTGACTAAGTCGAAAGCCTTGACAAGATGTATGACTGCCGTGTACATAGGATGTTGTTGTTATTTACACTTCTTCTGCATTTGTTCGGCACAGAAAATCACACCTATGGTAGTGCAATTAGGTCGAAATACACACTGTATTTCAGGTAACCAAAATTCAATTAGAGGTATCAGTTGGTTGGAAAGGTTGGAGAAATGTATAAACATTGATCTTCATGACACATGTACTTTGTGAGGGGTCCACTTGTACGTGGCGCCCGATTTTCTAACATATTTAATGAAAAATGACATGAAATTTATTACATATAGAAGAGATTGTATCTTTGGTGCCACTGAACCAAAGATGTTGCCTGAAGAGCAGAATCGATTGTAAGTAGCGGCGCACAGAGCGGAGTAGCAGTTGCCGTTCCACTCAGTTAATGGTGGGATTGAAGACTTAAAGCTAGTAGCTAGCTGTGAGTATTAAGTTGTTGTAAGGTAATGAAACTTTGTATATTTAAAGTATGCAGCAACGCAATGTGGATCGCGCTGATTTTACGGTACCGACCATTCAATGTAGGAACCAAGTATTTGCTATCAGGTTTAGTGTATAGGTTGATTAGGTATACCCAATTTATAATATTTTGTGTGTTTTGTAATTCTGATGCAGACAAGTTAAATTTTGGAATCAATTTTAGGATGTTAGACTCTTTGTCGTGTAACAATCCCAGGGTGTTTAATTACGCCAGTAAGTGAGAATTGTAGCTCAATTGAGAAGCTCATTGATTTTTAAGTTAATGTAAAACGTTTCATATTAGATTTTCTGAAGAGGAACTTTATTTTGAATACAACTGTAGAACTGAAGCATTCGGTCTTAGCATATCCCGGTATCAGCACCTCATCCTCTTCCAAGTCATGTTTGTTTAAATCCAATGAGTATATTATAAAAGAAATAATTTTTGAGAGTAAGAAAAATATTGATGTTTCAGAATCAGAAAAGGATTAATGTTTTGTAACAGTTTCAGTGCGGGCAGCATTGCACAGTGCTGAGCCAACATCCAAAATTATCGCTGAACATTTGCAAGGTTATTCATTTATCAACTAATCTACTGACATTATTTGTATGAAGCTATTTTACGGCAGGCATTGCACTTCGCTGAGCCAAGACTGAATATTTTGTATGCCTACTGTGGAGAGAACAGAATACCAAGATAACATCCGTCGCGACTCAAGAACTAAGGAATTTGTATATCATTGTTTATTTGCATAGGGCTTTCATCAGTTTATTACACAGGGCCATAGAACTCGGTGCTCAAGAGACTGAGTAAATTTCAGAGGGATTGATTTCATCGTAGGCATTACGTACTGGTTTTCCAAATAAAGTTGTTTCATTTTTCTTTGGATTACAGTAAAACTGATTAAGCACATCATTTGCTCAACAACATATTACACAGTAATTTTCCGTAAGACAAACATTACTCACTGTATATTCATTATTAAAGAACGTTACCACTTAAACACTGTAAATGCATTACGCTACCTAGAAATTTAAGTTGTAGTATCTTGCTTGAAAACAAATTCGTTCCATTTATTGGCGGTACCTGCCGGTGACAACTGCTTCGCCCTCCAGCTTGCATTCAGTAACGCTCAGTTCTGTTTGGGGTTTGTTTTACCAGAAATCGTGACACTGATTGACAGCAGTATTGATATGTTTACTAATGAAGAATGGGTCTACTGTCTGTGCACTTCTTGAATGAGTTCACTGAATGGAATGGTAGAGCGGTACAATACATTCGGAGCTGCCTCCGCCGCCAGGAAAACTCACTCCAGTACTTTCGCAGCTCTGTGACTGTTGTTGCATTACTGTGTTGCATGTTACGTTTTTAGTGATTCCATATTACAAGCTTTTTCAGTAGAGTGCGGTTACTTTCACAGATACAAAGCTAACTGGGTTAACAAACATAATACAATACAAATACATTACCTCTCTGCAAGGGGCCACCGAAGTTCACGGCTCACTTAAACTAAAATACTCAGAAGATATTCCTGAACAGCCTCCAACGACAGATACGTTTTAACAGTTACTAGTTTAGTCAGCGAGCACTATAACACTTCCGATTAAGGAATGGCATCGGGAAAAACGTTCACTTTCGCACCGAATGTACAGCATAGCCTCCAAATAGGCAATATTGCAACATTTTAGTCGGCCGCTGTCCTCTATCGCTGTTGTCGGCCGAAAGCACGCAACTACCTCGACACAGATGTTGATACTTCCAGCGAATGGCAACCGTTATCGCCGCCCGCACAGCGCCGGGAAAAACCTCGAGGAGCAGATGGAACCGCGGGCGGGAATTTTCGGCCATCCAGCAACGGTAAGGACCGGGTGACGACGTATTTGCATTCGCGCATGGTGGCGCACGCTTGTGGTGGAAAGGCGCGGCTGGAGAAAGGGTGGCAACTTCCACTGTGTGTGTGTGTGTGTGTGTGTGTGTGTGTGTGCGCCCGCGATCGGAATCGAGTCTGGGCAAGTGGAGGACCGCGGCTCTGCTGGGCCGGGCCAGGCGCCATCGCGTTTTATTGTTATGTGGGCCTCTGCTTGTGAGCCGGCCCGGCGGCGACCGCACGGTTTTACGCCGCGCATTCGATCACGGTTTACGAGCCCCTGCGTCCCTCCGCAGCGGGGGCCCCAACCACACGGCGGCAGAGAACACCAGGTGGCAGATCGGGGCCTGCGAGGACAATCTGCACCTTCACTTGCCCTCCGACTTCTCCTGTATTTGTTTGACATTCTCCACATCACACTGTAGTAAATATAAGCTCACACGATAAGATAAGAGTTATCCTCTAAAGGCGCACAATGTGGTTCCTCGCAGATTGAATAGAACTTGTGTGATATTCCTGGCTGTGGCCGCCAGTATTTTAGCTCGCACTGATGCAGCTTGATACACGTGAAGTAGCATATGGTGCATAGATTGAGTGAGGTACAAGTGACAGATGGCACAATATGAGCCAGTCCCGTGGGAGAGTCCGCCAGTTGTACTGAACTAGCTTCTGATTAGTCGGCACAATCGGGTGGTAGGTGCCAAAACGCCTAACTTCTTTTATTAATTAATATGTATTTTTAATTGTATTTTACCCAGTATTTACACTACTGGCCATTACAATTGCTACACCACGAAGATGACGTCCTACAGACGCAAATTTTAACCGACAGGAAGAAGATGCCGTGATATGCAAATGATTAGCTTTTCAGAGCATTCAAACAAGGTTGGCGCCGGTGGCGACACCTACAACATGCAGAAATGAGAAAAGTTTCAAACCGATTTCTCATACACAAACAGCAGTTGACCGGCGTTGCCTGGTAAAACGTTGTGGTGATGCCTCGTGTAAGGAGGAGAAATACGTACCATCAAGTTTCCGACTTTGATAAAGGTCGGATTGAAACCTGTCGCGATTGGTGTTTATCGTATCGCGACATTGCTGCTTGCGTTGGTCGAGATCCAATGACTGTTAGCAGAATATGGAATCTGTGGGTTCAGGAGGGTAATACGGAACGCCGTGCTGGATCCCAACGGCTTCGTACCACCAGCAGTCGAGATGACAGGCATCTTATCCGCATGGCTGTAACGGATTGTGCAGCCACGTCTCGATCAGTGAGTCAACAGATGTGGACGTTTGCAAGACAACAACCATCTGCACGAACAGTTCGACGATGTTTGCAGCAGCATAGACTAGAAGCTCGGAGACCATGGCTGCAGTTACCCTTGACGCTGCATCACAGACAGGAGCGCCTGCGATGGTGTACTGAAGGACGAACCTGGGTACACGAATGGAAAAACGTCAGTTTTGGGATGAATCCAGGTTCTGTTTACAGCATCTTTGGCGACATCGCGGTGAACGCACACTGGAAGCATGTATTCGACATCGGCTTACTGGCGTATCACCCGGCGTGATGGTATGGGGTGCCATTGGTTACACGTCTGGGTCACCTCTTGTTCGCATTGACGGCACTTTGAACAGTGGACGTTACATTTCAGATGTGTTACGACCCGTGGCTCTACCCTCCATTCGATCGCTGCTCTAGGCTCTAGCCTTTATTCTATTCCGGCGAAACCCCACATTTCAGCAGGATAATGCACGACCGCATGTTGCAGGTACTGTACGGGCCTTTCTGGAACTAGAAAACGTTCGACTGCTGCCCTGGCCAGCACATTCTCCAGATCTCTCACAAACTGAAAACGTCTGGTCAATGGAGGCCGAGGAACTGGCTCGTCACAATACGCCAGTCACTACTCTTGAAGAACAGTGGTATCGTGTTGAAGCTGCGTGGGCAGCTGTACCTATACACGCCATCCAAGCTCTGTTTGACTCAACGCCCACGCGTATCAAGGCCGTTATTACGGACAGAGGTGGTTGTTCCGGGTAGTGATTTCTTAGGATCTATGCACCCATATTGCATGAAAATATAATCACATGTCAGTTCTAGTATAATATATTTGTCCAATGAATACCCGTTTATCATCTGCATTACTTCTTGGTGTAGCAATTTTAATGGCCAGTAGTGTAGTATGACAATCTCTCATGGCTACCCTACGAGGGTGTCGTTTTTGTTTATTAAATTTCACTAGTATTGAGAAACATAAGTCTAACGATATTGGAACAAAAGTCCTTCGGAGCCCTTCGGCTCGCTTTGGCGCTTCTAGGAGACAAAGTATCTCGCCTGCGATAATCACTCTGTTTCGGGCGTTCAGGAGGGACGGACATGTCGTACTCTATATGTGAAACTAGACAGAATAGTTACCTTACAATTAAGAATGCAATGTCGAGTGTTGTAAAAGACGGCGTAAAATGTGTGAATATTTAAATAATAACTAAAAAGGATACAGTAATGAGAAATGTCGCCTGCCATCATTGTCAGAACTATAGATCTTGCCCTCTGTAGATACAGAGAGGCAAGTGGCATCCCACAAGTAGCACAATGACAGATTAGAGATGACAGCATAGCAGCCTCTGCCGGAGCTGTCTTCTGCGCTGGGGCACCACTTTAGAAGACGACAGGTTGGCGGAAATAACGGTTAGAGACTCTTATTCAATCTCTACAGATCTCTCCAGCTTCCACATTAGACCTCCAAGGGACGCGTAATTGATACTTGTAACGTCATCCTATATTGCTTATGCAACTCAAGACAGGGGTAGCGACATGCACACATACAGATGCTGATAGTATCGCGTACACAAGGTATAAAAGGGTAGAGCATTGCCGTACGTGTCATTCGTACTTAGGTGATTTATGTGAAAATGTTTCCGACGTCATTGTGGCCGCTCAACAAGAATTAACAGACTTTGAACACGAGATGGTAGTTATATTATCACGTAGAAGAAGGTTTAATTATATGAATGACTAACTTCACAAAACGAAAGTTTATTCAGCACTTGCACATACAAGACCGCGGAACGAACTGCCTGCGGCCAGAACATGTGTATGAAGTCCTAAGGGACCAAGCTACTGAGGTCATCGGTCCCTAGAATTACACACTACTTAAACTAACTTACGCTAACTTACGCTAAAAACAACACGCACAACCATGCCCGAGTGAGGTCTCTAACCTCCGGCGGGACGGGCCGCACTATTGGTGACATGGCGCCTCTAACCATGCGGCCTGGCTAGAAGACATACTTCTTGATATTTGTGGATACTTCTAGTATGTCCTCTAACCGAATACAGAGATTAATATTTTACGGTTCAGGTGAGTTTTGAATTCACGACTCATAACAGCTACAACACAGAGACGGTGCTACTGAGCTTCTTCTGAGACACTGCGCTTTCCTTAAGAGAACAGCGTCTCGGTGTTACGTCCTCCTATTCCGTGAACGAGTCACTGGCCCTGCATACTCCGACTCCCGATGACTGATGTTCGCCCTGGCTATGATAGAACTTCCTCTCTCGCTGTCTAACGAAAAACTCTTGTGAAATCAGTTTCTTCCTCCATCACAGACGTTTGGAAGCCGTTCAAACTTCTTGCCTGTAATTCTTTTTTTGATGTCTGCTGTCGAAGCCTCCTTCAGGAGTAGGGCTTATTGATACATGTCCTCAGCAACATCCTTCATGAGATGTGCAACCTTATCTTCCTTCTTCATTATAGGAGCCACTATTTTACACAGCTGCAAGACGTCTTGAATGTAGGATGCTGTAGTTTCTCCTGGACGCTGTGCCCTGCACTTTAATTTGTCTTCAGCCTTGCACTTCTGTTGTTGTGTGTCGCCGAAATACTTGCGCAGTTCCGCCTGGAATACTTCCCAGCTTGTGAACTTCTCCACGTTGTTCTCGTACCATTGCTTGGCAGTGCCCTCCAAGTAGAAACTACATTAGCCAAACACACGGTGTCATACAATTTGTTAAATTTGGCTATACGCTAATATACCTTCAACAACTAATTTGGATCTTGACCATCGTCACCAGAGAGCCCGGAAAGATGTCTCATGTGGTGGCACACAGTTGCTGTCATCGTGACGTCCTCTTCTTCTTCTGCCTCCGATAGATTTCGATCTGTTGCATATGGCTCGATCTCGGGTTTCTCGCCACGTAAACGGAGGCTCGCCGGCCGGAGTGGCCGTGCGGTTCTAGGCGCTACAGTCTGGAACCGAACGACCGCTACGGTCGCAGGTTCGAATCCTGCCTCGGGCATGGATGTGTGTGATGTCCCTAGGTTAGCTAGGTTTAATTAGTTCTAAGTTCTAGGTGACTGATGACCTCGGAAGTTAAGTCGCATACTGCTCAGAGCCATTTGAACCATTTTAACTTCATACTTTCTTCTTGTATGACGGCGTTTTGCTCTTTTGCTGCCATTTATGGAAGGTTGTGTGGAAGTGTTCGCCTGGTGTCCTATCTTCCGTTACATCGGCGGTACGCCGTGGTGACGTTCCCGCCGGCACGCCAGGCCAAAGCTGGCCTTCGCGGCTAGTTCTGCACTCCGTAAGGAACAGTCACGATGCTCGAGAAGTTCGGTTTCCCCTCCCCACCAGGCATGGTAGCTTGGAGAACGGCAGGTGAAACACGCCAAGGTTAGCGTGTTCTGACTGTAGACGCCGTCTAGTCTACACTCTACAGTATCTTTTGTTTACTGTGCGAGTCGGATTTGCCCAGTCCGTGCTCTGGCGCTCAGCAGTGAACTCTGTTGTGATTTAGCTGTTGGTTTTTCTAGCATTCTGTGGTGAAACTTGTGCAGGTAAGTGTGATTGTTTTCGGTTCTTTATCTATAAAAGATTTATTTTCAGGGTAATTAAACACCAATTTAAATTTTATAGAAATGTCTAAAAACAGACGCGGATCTAAGAAGAAATTATTTCCTTCTAGAGGGAAAGATTGTGTGTAACTGCACTGAAAATAATTATTTTACAGATAAAGAACCACAAATTGAAAACAAATACCGTTATTGCTACTACAGAATGGTAGACAGATAAACCAACAGCTAAACCGTAACCGACGTTCACTGCAGAATGCCCGGGCACGGACTGATGCAAATACGGTCCGCAGAGTAAACAAAACATGGACTGGACCACGCTGATAGTGAGTACACACTAAACGTGGCGTCGTCCACTAACCGTTCCCCGAGCTACCACGCCTGGAGGGTCGTGGGTACCGAACGTGTTGAAGGGAACTTGAAAACCAAGACGCAAAAGCAAGGTATGTACTTGTAGTGGATCCAGTGACTTCACGAAGAGACACAGTTACCAGAATCAAAATAGGCAGTATGAACCTGACTTACATACCATTCTCAGACTGTGCACCGACAAAGTGTATTCAGGAAAACATTATTGGAAAAAAGCGATCTAAATTAATTTTTTTATAGTGTTGAAACAATGTTCACGGATTTAACTCTACATTGTGTTTGTATCGTCCTATCAAGCAGCGGCCTTAGTATGAGCATACGTTGATAATAGACATTTGTCTGGTTACTTTGCACCGTTTCTATGAATCTGACTGCTCACTGCCGGCCGATGTAGCCGAGCGGTTCTAGGTGCTTCAGTCTGGAAACGCGCGACCGCTACGGTCGCATGTTCGAATCCCGCCTCGGGCATGGATGTGCGTGATGTCCTTAGGTTAGTTAGGTTTCAGTAGTTCTAAGTTCTACGGGACTGTTGAACTCAGATGTTAAGTCCCATAGTGCTCAGAGCCACTTGTACAATTTTTTGACAGCTCACTGCAACGTTGTTCTATAGCGATACTTCTGTGTGAGCGCGCGTTGTTGACGCACAGGTGGCCTGTTAGACTTACAGACACCACTGCCATACTGTTTGGCTGCGCTAAGAAGCCGTGGTTTCCTGGCTCTAATCTGAGTTCCCCTGACATTTCCTTAGATTTCATTAAACGTTAATCAACCGAAGATTATGAACCGAAGTATACCTTATAACAGAATGAGCGCTTGGGATCCAACGGACTATGTCAGGGAAATGACTGTTATCCCCATAGTTCGACGTAAATGAAGATTCGGCAGTGATCTGTTTGTAAATTTTTAAAATGGGCAACAGTTCTTCCCAAATATATTTAAATTGAAACTGTAGTGGATTTTAAAGTAAACTAATAATAGACGTTTTAAGGAATCCATACATGTTCCAAAAATGGATATATGTATGTGGATGTGTGTGTGTGTGTGTGTGTGTGTTCCACATATCCTCCTAAATCACTGAACTGATTTCGACTAAACTTGGTACACAAATCTCTTATTGTCAGGCAACAATTGCTGTGGGGTAAGAAATCCCAAACAGTGCCATGTCTTGAAACCTGCCACATTATGCACGACATTTAAATTTATTACTTCTATGCTGATAGCCCTATTCGCAAAACATTTCACAGACAGTATCTACATATGCCGCTGAATGCACTTATAAAATTATATCATGGTGCCACACATTTTTCAGGAGTAACGACGTCTTAAACTCTGGGGTGTATGAAAAACTTCCGCACTGTGGAAGACGTTTAAATTTAATACTTTTATTCCCAACATATTTCGGAGAGCGTATCCACATATTACTCTGAATGCACCTACACAAATATATTATTTTACGACACATATTTAAAGAGATATGTCATAAGCAATGAAATACTTGAAAAAATCCGCCATCAAGCACGAACTTTTAATACATTTATTCTTTACTAATAAGACACTCCTAAAGTCGAGTCAAGGAAATCCCTTAAACCTGCCAGCGCTTTTGACAGCGAAGCGCAAACGGCTGTAGGCGAAAATTACAGAGCTATGAAGAGCGCTGCCACAGAGGAGTTTTCAAAATCGCTTTGTAGTTACGAGAAGCATGTTCAGAAACGACCGGGATCATCTCACATCGATTCTGCTGCAGGAGTACGTATACGATTTTGTTTCAAAAACAAAACTGGCAAAATGAATACACGAGCAAAGCCGGGTTTGTCAGCTTGTTTGTATCTATTTTATTTTTAAAACTGAATAAAAATTAGAAGTTCTTGTCCCACTGATATTTATGCTCATGTTTATTCTCTTCTGAAGCTAGGTACCGCATAATTTTATCGAGCCAGAGTGTCCTCAATCTGATTTTTCTCAGGTAAAATTGTACATCTGTCTGTTCTCAATCTGATTTTTCCCGGTAAAATTGTACTTTTATACTGATATTGGCTGAAGTTATTTATAAATGAATAAGTGTTCAAATGTTAACCTGGATGCAATCAGTCGATGGCTTCCTGTTACCCTGTCCACCCAAGCAGCGAGCAACAATCATTAATTTCTTCTTTCTTCCCTTTAATCTCAGACCAAATTCAGTACTCATTGGACTGTTCACTCCATTCAATAGGTCTTGTGGTATTTCTTCGCTTTCACTGGAGATAGCAGTGTCATTAACAAATGTTATCACTGATATCCTTTCACTCCGACTTCTAATCCGCGTCTCCAACCTTTCTTTTATTTCCGTTACTGCTTCTTCGATGAATGGACTGATCAAAGAGAGCGAAAGACGTCTCCAACCTTTCTTTTATTTCCGTTACTGCTTCTTCGATGAATGGACTGATCAAAGAGAGCGAAAGACTGCTTACCTGTTTCACGTACTTTTGAATCCGAGAACTTCGTTCTTGGTCTTTCAGTCTTAATTTTGCCTCTTGGTTCTTGTACATATTGTATATTACACGTCTTCAGTTTCCTTTAATTTACGTCTATTGTCACAATCTTTTCTGTTTAACAGATTACCGGTTTCGGTCTTTAATGACCATCATCAGATCTGTCTCATGGTCATTAAAGACCGAAACCGGTAATCTGTTAAACAGAAAAGATTGTGACCATAGACGTAAATTAAAGGAAACTTATTACATATACGGGTCACTGTGTTTTTTTCCCGACGATGTCGCAGCTTGTTATACGTCTTCCCATGTACGAGTGGCTTACACCTATTTTCCCAAAATTTCTAACATCTCGCTTCATGTTACACTGTCTAACGTTAATTGTAGATAGAACAATTCTATAAATGTATCATAATTTTTCTTACGTCTTGCTTCTATTATCAAGCGCTACGTCTCAACTGCCTCTACGGTGCCCATATCTTTCCTAAAGCCGAACTGATTGTACCGATTCACTACTTTCTTTTCACTCTCCTGAGCAATAGTGTCGTCAGTTACTTGGATGCTTGAGTTGTTAAACTGATAGTGCGATATCACACATGCTCTCTTCGGATTTGCGTGGATGATATTCTTTCGAAAGTCTGTTGGTATGTCTCCAAACTCATTGTATGAATATCTGTTTGGTTGCCACTTTCCCCAATGACGTTAGATATTCCGAAGAAATGTTACCTATACCTTCCGCCTCATTTGATTTCAAGCCGTCCAAACTTCTGTTAAGATCTAACAATGGATCCTCTACGTTTTCCATATCGACTCCCGATACTATTATCACGTCATCAGACAAGTTCTCCCCTCTCCCCTCTTCAGTCCACTCTTTCCATTTATCCGTTCTTTCCGCTGTATTTAACAGTAGATTTACACTTGCAGTCCAAATGTTGACAGCTTTGATTTTAATTTCAGCAAGTGTTGCTCGACTCTCTTGCGTGCTGAATGAGTCCATCCAACGACAATTTCTTTATATGTATCTTCGAATTTTCAGTCATTTCTGCTTTGCTTTCCCGCACTTTCTCTTTATTTCTTTGTCACTCAAACTGTTAACTTAAAAAAATAATAAACGTTTTTGCTGAATTTGAGCTGCATATCTAATTTATTGATAGTATGACAATAGAAAAGCATTAATACGTTACAGTCTTGGCAGATCTACACACAAGCTTGGTGCAGCTCAAAATATCGAATGCTGACCGGTGCATATTTTCTCGTTCGCCCGTTGTTCTTTCCGTATCTGTGTTGCGTAAAGTACATTAATCTCACGACCGTCCGTTACCTTTAGTTTTATTATTAATGAAGAAGATTTCTTCCTAGATGCATGATAATAAAGAAAAACTTTCGTACAATGATCCGGATTCTTTTGCTGATCTGGATCTTTGTTGTTTATAGCCTGCTGCCACATGAAAATAAAGTTGTGGCAATAGCTTTATAAATATTCGTGTAGCTTTTACAGCGTAGTTTCAGAGGTATGTGTGTTCTGCATATTCTTTCACATTTAAATAGAATATTTACAATATCGCTATCACGCTTGCGTGTAACAATGAATCGAAGGCATTTAAAATGTGTTTCTGGCTCTAGCACTACGTTTCTTAAGTATCCATTTGTTTAATATGTAGGTCATACTGAGGTACATATCCTGCAACATTATGTTCATTCTCCCCATTGTCAAGATATTTTTATTCTTAGAAGTCTCAAGCCCGCACGATACGACTTTTGTTTGGAATTTTAAAACTTTTTTCGTACGGATTTCACAACTCTAAACGAACAATTAATATTTGAGTTTTCATATCCAAGCGAAAGGGACTGCTTAACCTTTTCATTACTGTATGTAGCATGATAACTTTTGAATTATCAGTAACCTATGCCCTATAGTTATTCTTAGTGACAATCGTTACATAGACTGTTTGCTAACAGAAAAAGTTCTAGATACTTGACACTATGTAAAATTTAGAGACGTTGTAATATTCACGTCTATATTTTATTCAGAATTATATTCTCGACAGCATTGTATGCGGAATGTGAATGAACTTTGATCCTATTCTCGTAATGCTAATAAAATGGACTCCATCGCTAATAAAATAATAAATAATTATTGTCAACGACATCATTTGACACATTGTAAGAAATTGCATGTCAGACAATACCCATGTAAAAAGATATTGAAAATCTCAGTTGTTGTTATCGAAGATTTTGTAGATAAATCCTTCTTCTTGTTCGCACTATTCTACTCAAGGTATGTGATTGATGTCTCATAATACACAGGTCGGTAAAAAGGTGCCTATGTTGCTAACCGATATTTGAAAACAGAGTTTATGTGTTACTGAAGTGAATCTTCTTTGTTTGGAGTTTCATTTCATTGTAATTCTTGTTCAATATAAATGTTAAGCTTACTGCTCAGCTACCAAAGAGCGCAGCCATTAGCGCTATTGATCTACTGCGCAGTTTATTAGAAAATAGTGAATATTAATGTGTCTTGCAACATTGAGAAATATTTTCAAATGTTAATGCATATACTGAAAGTGAGAAAAGATTTAATATACGTTATTTATTGACACTAAAACACGCCCTGAAGCAGAATCGGTAAGTGATTGTCTTATGTGAAATAGTGAAATTTTGCGGCGGCAGTTTTAAATTGATTTTCTATACAGACTTAAAAGTTGTGGGAGTAATTGCAATAATAATTGTGTGTTAGTAGCCGAGGACCCACTCTGAAGGAATAAATTCCAGTGAGACTGTGAATACATCGAACTTCTATAAATGCAAACAGCCTCTTACGTATGAATTCTTATCTGCTGATGAAACCTGGTACTTTCGTAACAACTTTTATGAAATATTTTGACAGAAAAATACATTAGTGTCGTGTACGTGGGGTATTGTGTGAAAAAACTGTTCATTTTGCGTAAAGAAAAGTGTTGCCACCTCGAATAACAGCAGCGTTGATTTTGATAAACGATCTACAACTATCAAAGAAGTCTTCATCCCTTTCTTACCATTACAAGTCATCTCGATGCTGATATCCTGCAGTATTTCCGGCGCCAGATCATATGGAGTGGCTCTTCTTCAGTTATTTGATGGCCGCATATATATATATATATATATATATATATATATATATATATATATATATATATATATATGTGTGTGTGTGTTGTGTGTGTGTGTGTGTGTGTGTGTGTGTGTGTGCGCCCTCTTGCTTACAGACAGAAGTGCCGGCCGCTGTGGCCGAGCGGCTCTAGGCACTTCAGTCTGGAACCGCGCGACCGCTACGGTCGCAGGTTCGAATCCTGCCTCGGGCAAGGATGTGTGTGGTGTCCTTAGGTTAGTTAGGTTTAAGTAGTTCTAAGTTCTAGGGGACTGATGGCCTCAGATATTAAGGCCCATAGTGATCAGAGTCATTTGAACCACAGACAGAATTAATCAACAGGATCCTTCGGCCACACTTGTCTCAAAGCACCTTCAGTCAGTATTTTTGGTCTAATGGGTGTGCCTTAGATTTAAACGATAAAGTTTCGTCTGCATTCTAATCTAAATCACTATTGCATGTTACTATATTCACCACCATCAACTTTAATGTTATACTACTGAGCTGTATATTTGTAGAGAACGTTTAGTCCACCATTCATAATGGTCGTAATGACAGCAGGAGACAACAAGTAATTATAGCTGCAAAAGTATGATTAGCTCAATCAAGAACGTTTGTTACAAGTGTGTAGCACGATGCGTGTGCCGTAGCCAGCATCTTCTGTAAATGTAGGCCTGCTTAGGAATTCTGCTGAATAATGGAGCCGAATAACGCATCCACTCCACGTCAAAAGAGACGAGAAAACAGGAAAGATACAGACAGCGAGTAGGCTTTTTGTTAAGGGCTGTAACAATAGGTTAGTAGCGGCAGACGGAATGATAAATGAGGCATGTCGGGAAGAGGACGATAAACGAGATTACTTCCGTCTCCTTGCTGGAGACGCACGCTGCATGCTGATGATTCACGGTGTCGGGATGACGGCTCTGCAGCGGAACCTAATGATGGCGATGGTCTTTGCGATCGTGTCGCTTGCGGGCTACGTAGTTTGCGTTGTCAGGAAACAGTATACGCAAGTAAGCTTCGCTGTCGGCTTTAATTAGTCTTAGAGGGGCAATATAAATAGAGACTTAAAGCGTTTGCCAACTGTGACGTCCAGATGCAGGAATATACATTCCCCGAAAAAATAAGTGAATCACTCGGAAGACATAGTCAGATGTCAATATAAGTCTGCAGAAGTACACGCCATCGGCGGATGTGTAAATAATTTAGAGTTGCAATTATTTTTGACAGGTAGAACGACCACCAGTGTGAATTAGATCAGCTTGCTTCTAGTGTTGTTTCCATGGCTGTTTGAATATATAAGGGACGTTAACAGCTTAAGACACTGAATGGTCACTGTGGAGGACGCGGAGATGCCGCTTACCCGTGCGTTACCAACATCCCCTGACGTGGTCTGAAAGGGTCCTCGTTGTGGGTCTTAATCGGGTCAGTTGTTCGAATCGTGTGGTATCCGGGTTTGTGACGCATTCGTATTTGCCAGTGTCCCAGTGCTGAGCTATATGTGAATGTTAGGCGATACAAAATTTGCGATCGACCTTGTCTGACTACCACTGTATTGTTCAACAGGCACATCGTAAACCCTTCACATCTGAAAACATGTAATGGACTCCCAGAATATTCTGTTTCATCCTTCACCATTAACGGAGGCTAGCAGCAGCCTGGATTAAGGAATACCATTCCATGCGTAGACTGCCTTTAAAATCGTTACATAAACGACTGCGTTTAGAGGGCTGCCGTGTCCGCGAAACATGGACTACTGAACAGCATCGCATTACGTTCACTGATGAATCACGGCTCTACTGTACCCCCGTTGACCATCGTCGGCGGAAACAGCGGCGACTTGGGCAAAAGTTTTGGAGAGCACGTCGTTCTTACTCCTGCCGTCGTGGTGAGGAAAGCCATTGGACATGATTTCAGATCACACCTGGTACTGATTGAGGGAAATCTGAGGCACAGTGCTGCGTCCTCGCGTGTACCCCAAGCGATAGAATCGTGTTGCCATTGTTGAACAGGGCAATGCTCGTCCACATGTTTGCCTATGAACTGTCTCCAGGATGTTAAGGCCAGCAAGATCACCCGATCTGTCCCCAGTAGAGCACTGTGGGACCAAATCGCACGTCTACTCCGTCGCAAAGTGCGTAGCTCGTGGTCGTTTGGCTATCGTTGCTGCCTCTGTATCATTGGGTCCCAGGTTCGATTCCCGACCGGATTGGGGATTTTCTCTGCCCAGGGACTGGGTGTTTGTGTTGTCCTCATTATTTCATCATAATTCATGAACGTGGCGAAACTGCACTGTGTAAAGATTGGGACTTCGTACGGGCGCTGATAAACGCACAGTTGAGTGCCACACAAACCAGACATCATCATCATCATCACTCCGTCGCAAAGCCACTATCTAGGATATCAATGACCAGAAGCGATATTTGTGGCTATTTTGTCTCAGGAAAAGGTACAGTGACCTTATGACACCATTCCCCACCGAATGAAGGCACGTATACAGGACAGACAGAGTGTGACACAATACCGATAAGAAGGCTCACCTGCGAAGTTCTTTTTAAATTTTACTCGGTTTTGCAATTAACGAATTAACATCACATACTTCCGCAGCTAGTTAAGCTTCGTTTCCACCTCCAGTTGTGTAGGCTTCAGTTTTCTGTCAGGCACTTTCCACCTACAGAAGACCGTCGCAAAGAGAGGTAGGTTTCCCCACATTTAGGGTTGTGTGCTACTTTTGTATTTTTTCCCTTTCAAAATCAAAAGTAGTCATGCGAGAGGTTCAAAACGTGATGTGCAAAGATTCAGACTAACATCAGGGCTGAAATAAATGTACCTACTTATCAGTCCCAGCAACAGGAGCTAGGTACAAAATTCGAATTCGCAGAATATATAGTTACTACTTTTTTAAGCATTGTTCCAACATTTAGTATCGAGGATATTACGCCGAATACATTCACTGATCTGGTACTAGCAGTTATAATGAAAAAGAAAAAGGATCGATCCGTCTTAGCGCATCAAATATCCATGTATACCGACCCTATCGCCCACTTACTATTTCTCAAATGTAATATTGTATTTGTGCCTCTCTTTAAGAGAGTCTGGTTGTGTCTTTGAAGCAGCGTGTCCTTGCAACGGCTTTTTACGTCTTCCATAGCTTCTAAATTCGGGCTCGTGAATCGAAGCACCAAGCACTTTCAACGCTGTGTTAGACTAATACACTTTTCGCCTGATCTTGATCGCATGTTTATCTGACTGAATTTTAATTTGGCTGTAGACCTTCTTTTGAAAAGTTTAGTTGAGAAACTATTGGGTCACTCTATTTAGCAAAAAAGTATTCGGCGCGCACCGCTACGTTACCTTGAATTATCGTTTTGATAATTTATGTTTTCCACTGAACATAGTGGCTGCCTTTACCACTGGACTAGAAATGATGACTAAAAGCCACTTGAGAACCTCGTGAAATTCAACTCAACTGTCCGCTATTTATAGTGGCCACGTTGTCGACGAAGGAATTTTGAATTTTGAGTCTGTTCCTTTACTTTGTTGTTATGTTTGAGAAAGTTAAACTGGGTTTTCAGAACCAGAATGATACTGACAACACATTTATCTTCTTCGTTTCGTTAACTTTCGCTGCGATATGAAGTTGTGTAGGAGACATGTGACAATTATGTAAAGTATCTTTTTTCACTGTTGAATATGTCGCTTCACAATTGTTCACTTTTTTGTTCCGAAGAGCTTTATCGATGCTTTTCGGGCTCTGTCCATCTTTAGAAATACCAAAAACAAAGATAAAGACCATGTACGCTGTATGGAGAATCATGAAGACTGTTCTTATTTTTGATATATCTGATAGAAGGCATCAATTAGTCACTTCTGAACGACAGTGTTGAAACGTCCCCTTTGAACAATTATACATGACTGTGCTTAAACTGACACACAATATTTTGTTAGCGCAACGCAATCTGACTTTCAAAATTCCGTACAAAAGAATGGCCCTGACTAACATTAAACTATACCTTTCACAAATCACTTACCTCACAAAAATCTTCGCCGCTCAAGCTACTGCAATACAGCGAGCGCCACTACTGCCAGCTAAATAAAAGATTCAAACTATGGAAGGCACTAACTACTGATAGGGATAGTTAGCAAATGAAAGATATTAATAGAGAACAAACAATGTATTTACCTTGATATCATCATATATAAATATAGCAGTTCATGACAAATTTCAAAACTCCCCCATCTCTCTCCCCACATCCACCACTGCTGGCGGCTCACCTCCAACTGCGCAACGCTACGCGCTGTTCACAGCCAGCTGCCTAACACTACAATGGCGAGTATTACAACAATGCAAAGCAGCCACAGACTGCACACAGCACAGCTAGTGATTTTCATACAGAGGTGGCGTTACCAATAAAAAAACCTAAACAGCCTACTTACATAGCCCCCATGCTCCCCACAAAAAATTTTACAGATTTTTTTGGGCAGTGCCCAATAATGATTTGATAAAATTTTTCATAATTACAGTAACAAAGATATCAATTATTGATACAATGTTGGTCAAAAGCTAAAATTTTCTCACTGTCTATAAAGACAGTCCTGATTCATCACAGTAAAATTACAGTGTTTTTCTTGTTTTTTTCAAAGTCTGAACAGTAAAAGAGAATGCACACAGAAGTATTGGATTTCCATGCAGTCTTGAAGAAGTAGTGTTGTCCTTCCAACGAAAAGACAATGCTGACTCTTGACATGCAGACAGGTAATGGGCTACAATGGAGCAAACCCACAGCAGAGTCATTCGAAGTTGTGAAGAATATTGGTAGTTTAGGTCATCACAGAGCAGACCCACTGAAGTCCTGGTAGAGATTGTGGTATTGGTGGGCCACCAGAGGTGCAGACCCACGGTAGTCCTTGTAGAGATGATGGTATTGGTGGGTCGTCAAAGATGCAGACCCACTGTAGTCCTTGTAGAGATAATAGTAATGCTGGGCCATCAAAGATGCAGACCCACTGCAGTCCTTGTAGAGACGCCAGCAGCCATCTGTTGCGACTGTGCAGGTGCACAATCACCATCGAAGAGTCTTGCGGCCAATATAGCAAGTCCATAAACCACCACTTGTGCACTCACAAAGTTTTTGGAATTGTCCTTAGAACCAGCAATGCTGTTTTCCAGTCCCTTGCTGAATTATTAACGCACGTGCAAACACTATCAGTCCCTCCTTCTCACATATTGTCCATATACTATGACCAACAGAAACGTGTGCAGTGAAATGTAACTAACAAGTTAATAATATCATGAACTGGTGACAATTACAATTTTATAACATAAGAATACAATTACAAAGGTACAAAATACAGATAACATTTGTAGTAAAACAGGTTTTACAAAAGAATAGAAATAGACATATACATCAGTGTTACAGGAATTATGACATGAGTACATACATAAAAGATCAGAATAACTTTCGAAACATCAACTTCACACATGAGCATTAACACAAAACAGAATAAATAATGTCTAAATATCTTTACAAAGTAAATAACATATTATTAATGCCAATTATATTCGAGGATAACAGTATTCCTCATCATAGTGAATGTAGCTTAATATTAAAAGAAGAAAAAATTCTATGAAAGTACACAGAGACAGGAAGAAAACAAATACACAAGGGTACACAAACACATAGTGGGATAACACCAATAGGAAAGGACAGGGTTCGTTTTCAGCGTAACATGTGGTACTGCAGTCCAACCCAAAACTTCATATATCTTTCCTCTTATTTCATCCTTTGTTTCCACCAAAAAAATTCTTTCTAAACATGCTTTCTGTATTTATATGTTCACACATTTCTTACCTCAACATTTATTTCCAAGAAAATCCTACCTAAACCTGTTTTCTGTACTTTTTTTCGTATAACTTCTCAACGCATTTCTTCCAATTCATCTCAACTCATTCTCTTAGAGGCTACCCCCTCTTAAGCTAACTTAAATCTACTGAGCTCAGATGCTAAACTAAGGGACGAGGCAATGCAGCATCACATAAAACAATTAATATAAACAGCAATGAAAAAAAACGTAGATTTGTGAAGCAAGCAGCATTAAGAAATTAGCAAAGCAATTGTAATATTACAACTAATCTAAGGCAATGTGCAGCAAACAATAAAAATAAATCATTAGTAAAACTGGCTTAACAGAATAATGTAAAGTCAAATTCAATAACATTATGCCTGGCAAACAGCAGCAACTTATACCTAAACATGACATAGCTCAAGCAGAAAAAATATTACAGTAAAAACAACAATGCAGATAAGGGAAATGTATATTCAAATCTTAATGTCTATGTAATTAAAGTGGTGCACCACAACAACTAATTGTAAAAAAAATATTACCATGTACTTGAAAAGAATATTATGTATGCAGTTACTGTTACTAGTGCCTTCTTATTGTTCTTTCCTTTCCAAGTGCTCCTTTTTTTGAAGAACGTGGATCACAAAATTATTATTTAATAGATCTGTTGACAGAAAGTGTTCACATTAGCAAATGCATTTAATTTTATTTTATGAAACCAATGCTGCAACACAGCTGGAAAACAGATGTCAAATGAAACAAGCAATTACGCAAACCAAAGCACAAAAACATCATTCAATATCTATGTGGCATTTCGTAAGTCAGTAGCTCTCAACTCTCATAGAAAGACACTTTTCATTATCAGGTTTGGAGATGTAAGAATATTTCCGAGGATAATGGCCTCCCCTTTTTTTTTTTCTACCTGTGCCGCTGAAAGGCTAATGGCTTTTTTTCGGGCGGCTGTCGCCCAGGTGGGTGCCCGTGACGCATTACGTGCAGGTGGTCACTTAACTTTCTTACAGAAATATTTACGACAGCAGTTTCCGCTACAGTGACAGTCTCACATAAAAATATTTCACAGGTCAAGAATTAGCGTTGCAAATCTGTAGAAAGAAAATCCTATAAATATAAGTGTCCAAATAAAATATTCGTCAGCATTGTGATACAGTCACGCATTTGCGCACATTTCATAACTCTTAAAGCACGATTCTTGGTTTCCAACATACTTCTTATTCCTCATATACGGTAGCATCATCTTATTGATCATAAACATATCTCAACAGCATAGTACACATCGTCGTCGTAATAATAACATCATAACACCTCAGTCAAATCTCAAAAAGGTCGCAGCTTTCTGCAATAATTTCAAACCATAAAAAAATATTCTCTGCTCATTTCAATAGTGTCATCTGCCTCAAACGTACTTTAAAAATCATGATCTCATACCAAATACATCATTCAAAGCTCTCATAGTATCACAATGATTCCGAAAAAATATGAACAGTTTACAAGGTACAGACAAAATACAGTTTCATAAGTGTGAAGTCACCCAACTGTGTATTGCGTAAACATGTGTCACTGATGTAGTAAAAAAATGTTTATCTCTCAGTTAAATGATCAGATAGCTGTGTAATTTGTGTGTTAGAGAAATATGGTACCGATGTGTAAAGTTGTATAAGCAAATACCATATTAGCTAGGGTTCCTTGTGGTTGCCACACACATGGTACACAAAGTAAGCGTGTACCCCCCTGAGGATTAATGTAATTATACCCTCAGGTGTTACAGATTACAGCAATGAAATGAAATGTATAAGGGAAAACTTTCTTTGTAATTCAAAAATCTTTAAAAATAAATGTTTTAAGTACAAAATTAATCACTGAAATGCGTGTCCTGTAGCGCTAAATGTGCATCTTGTTGTAAGACAATCGCTGTGGAAGTGTCGTAGTTATTTTCCTCCGAAAGCTAAGTTCTGCAGAAGCCAATGTACTTACCTCATGATAAACAAAAGTGAAATGCTTTGCGTAGAGATATCTTAGTTATTACGCTTATTGTTGTGATGATGAAAGTACTGTGCTGTAACGTATTGTTGTGCTATGGAAAAGGCTGTCTCCTTGTAGCTATACCACAAAAGTTACTAATAAAACATGTTTTGATTTCCAGAAGAATTCAGAAAAACTGTGCAGATATAAAACAGATACACCGCAAAAGCAACATTGTAAATTGTCACACATTAGTAGTGTCGTAATATAACCATGTAGCTGTCAAAGAAACCAAATACTAAGTCATGTTTAATCTCACAGAAAGTACTTTAAATCCCAAATGTATTTTCAAGTAGACCAAAATGTTACATTAAAATCTCATTAGCAGTACTGGTAAATGTTCTAATCGTGCAACTAACAAGCAAGAATGTACACACACAATTACATTGTGTCGTCTGTTCGCAATAACAATGCATTCATAATTTCTGTTTAAATAAGTTTTCTTGGTTCTTGACTGGATATTTAACTTCAAACATTGTTGCATATTAACAGTTTCTTAAGTCTGACAAAGCATACTAGAAATGTGAAGTGAAAAGTTATATGGCAAAGACAAAGTTAAAAAGCAGATTATCTTTCAATAAACGGTTTTACATGTGAAATCTGGTGTAAACCTTTACTCTTCATAGTATTCAGAGTTTGAACTTGAATGCAATTGTCATGCGGTATACGTCGGTAAGGAATACTGGAATTTTTCTCAAGGTTAGCGTCTATGTTATTTTTCTCTGAGCCAGCCGGCGTACGTGGGTGCCTGCGGCGCGAGTCATTGTCTGCCTCTTTGTTGGCGCGCGTTGTTATTGGGATCAGGAGACCTAACTTCTACAAATTCACCGTGACGAGAGGGCCCTGCTCTGTTTGAATCCCGCCAGTTCTGATGCAATTCAGGTCTGTCGTTACGATCATATCGTCTGTCGTCATGTCGGTAGATTCCATAGTTTCTTCCTTGTCCGTCACGTGGTGGAGACTTTCTCCCTGAATCGTAACTGTGCACCAAACTGTTGCTTCTGATGTTATTCTGTCTCCCCTGGTAATAATTGTTTTGGTTCTCATATTGTCTGTTTCTGTGGTTATCTCTGTCATATTCATTACTACGGAAATGCGATCTTTCTCTGCAACTATTATTACTCTGCCAGTGGTTGTCATATGGGTGGTGTCTGTTTTGGTCACGATTTCCGTTGTAAGAATAGCCTTTTCGTGTCCAGTTATTGTTTCTGTCATCACGGAATTGTGACGTATGTGACCTGTAGTGATTGTTTTCCTGTTTTCGCATCGGGCGACTGTCTGTGTCAATTTCTAATTCTTGTAGGAGTCCCTGAAAAGCTTCAATGTCGTCTTTGCAACGTCCTGCCAAAATAATACACTCCTGGAAATGGAAATAAGAACACTGTGAATTCATTGTCCCAGGAAAGGGAAACTTTATTGACACATTCCTGGGGTCAGATACATCACATGATCACACTGACAGAACCACAGGCACATAGACACAGGCAACAGAGCATGCACAATGTCGGCACTAGTACAGTGTATATCCACCTTTCGCAGCAATGCAGGCTGCTATTCTCCCATGGAGATGATCGTAGAGATGCTGGATGTAGTCCTGTGGAACGGCTTGCCATGCCATTTCCACCTGGTGCCTCAGTTGGACCAGCGTTCGTGCTGGACGTGCAGACCGCGTGAGACGACGCTTCATCCAGTGCCAAACATGCTCAATGGGGGACAGATCCGGAGGTCTTGCTGGCCAGGGTAGTTGACTTACGCCTTCTAGAGCAAGTTGGGTGGCACGGGATACATGCGGACGTGCATTGTCCTGTTGGAACAGCAAGTTCCCTTGCCGGTCTAGGAATAGTAGAACGATGGGTTCGATGACGGGTTGGATGTACCGTGCACTATTCAGTGTCCCCTCGACGATCACCAGTGGTGTACGGCCAGTGTAGGAGATCGCTCCCCACACCATGATCCCGGGTGTTGGCCCTGTGTGCCTCGGTCGTATGCAGTCCTGATTGTGGCGCTCACCTGCACGGCGCCAAAGACGCATACGACCATCATTGGCACCAAGGCAGAAGCGACTCTCATCGCTGAAGACGACACGTCTCCATTCGTCCCTCCATTCACGCCTGTCGCGACACCACTGGAGGCGGGCTGCACGATGTTGGGGCGTGAGCGGAAGACGGCCTAACGGTGTGCGGGACCGTAGCCCAGCTCCATGGAGACGGTTGCGAATGGTCCTCGCCGATACCCCAGGAGCAACAGTGTCCCTAATTTGCTGGGAAGTGGCGGTGCGGTCCCCTACGGCACTGCGTAGGATCCTACGGTCTTGGCGTGCATCCGTGCGTCGCTGCGGTCCGGTCCCAGGTCGACGGGCACGTGCACCTTCCGCCGACCACTGGCGACAACATCGATGTACTGTGGAGACCTCACGCCCCACGTGTTGTGCAATTCGGCGGTACGTCCACCCAGCCTCCCGCATGCCCACTATACGCCCTCGCTCAAAGTCCGTCAACTGCACATACGGTTCACGTCCACGCTGTCGCGGCATGCTACCAGTGTTAAAGACTGCGATGGAGCTCCGTATGCCACGGCAAACTGGCTGACACTGACGGCGGCGGTGCACAAATGCTGCGCAGCTAGCGCCATTCGACGACCAACACCGCGATTCCTGGTGTGTCCTCTGTGCCGTGCGTGTGATCATCGCTTGTACAGCCCTCTCGCATTGTCCGGAGCAAGTATGGTGGGTCTGACACACCGGTGTCAATGTGTTCTTTTTTCCATTTCCAGGAGTGTATTTGTATGGAGTGTAGCCATGTATGGAAGTGAAACGCGGACGATAAATAGCTTAGACAAGAAGAGAATAGAAGCTTTCAAATTGTGGTGCTACAGAAGAATGCTGAAGGATAGATGGGTAGATCACATAACTAATGAGGAGGTATTGAATAGAATTGGGGAGAAGAGGAGCTTGTGGCACAACTTGACTAGAAGAAGGGATCGGTTGGTAGGTCATTTTCTGAGACATCAGGGGATCACCAATTTAGTATTGGGGGGCAGCGTGGAGGGCAAAAATCGTAGAGGGAGACCAAGAGATGAATACACTAAGCAGATTGAGTAGGATGTAGGTTGCAGTTGGTACTGGGAAATGAAGAAGCTTGCACAGGATACAGCAGCATGGAGAGCTGCATCAAACCAGTCTCACGTCTGAAGACCACAACAACATACACAAATAGAAATGTAAAGCGCCCGAAACACCACCGCTCCCGGTTGACTGGCTTACTCTTAGTGCTCTGTGTGTCTGCAGTAAACTTCTTTACACATTGGAGGTGACCCCAAAACGGAACATGACTGGGACACCTGTTAACCATATCTCAACAATGTACATCAGGTCTGCCTTCGCCGCCTTATTCCATGTAGAGAAGATCATAACCAAACGGAGGCCCAATACGATATTAGGAGACATCCCATTACTTTTGTCACCTCGCTGTACCACGACCGCTGCTCGGCTAAGAGCTTAAACTATTTCAAATAAGGAACCCTGTAAATTTCAGGGATGCAGGACAGAAATTAAAGAGTGAATGAAGTCATGATAATGGAATACTACCGGCTCTGCTTAAAACCAGGTCGTCATCATCAAACGCTGAGCCCGTGGATATAAGTCGGCTACTTGTTACTCAGAATCTATCTCGCTAGCAACGGCTGGGTGTCGAGGCTTGTAACTCTTCGACGCTAGGCGACGAGTGGCACAGGGATACTGCAGAGTCTCCTTCCTATCGCTGATCTGTTCTCCCTGGGTCTTGGACGGACTCGCACTTATTCTACTCACAAAGATATCGTTTTAGGTTCTGTTCTATAACATCTGCACCGACATTTATCGGTGTCTGGCGTGGCTAAAGTCATGAGCGCAGGCCACCTCTCCCTGTATTTATGCATACAAACCATTCTTGACGCTCGGCGCTGGGAGGTTGGATATTCCTTCACAGGTCTTCAAACGACGGTACAGTGCTACGGCTGCTTCTGGCCGGCAGCTCTTAAGTGCGGCATTCGAATAATTTCTATGGTTGGTACTTTGGTACCTTCGTCGACATCTGAGCATGCGACGTGATTGGCACCATCACCAAATTGTACTATCACAGCCTGATATTTTTCGAGATATTAATTAATCTACATAAATATGTAGAGGGTGGTTTGCTCAAAATCTTTAATCTACGATAGTTTTTGACCGATTGCTTTGAAATTTTGACACAACATTGCATTCTAATACAGCAATTTTTTTAGGTACTATAAAATAAATAAATTAAAAATATATTGTTATTTAGATATTGATTATTCTATCTGTATGATGGTGATTGTGATTGCAATTGTATTTGCTTATCTGGAATGTGGACGTTTAATTATTCGGTATCAGATGCTTGACAGTGGCTTTTTCGTAAAGGCAATGTTACTCGTAGTTGACCGTGAAATAAAACTGAATAATCGGACTTCGTAATTAAATCGTTTCCAAAGACTGCTGCGGTAGGTGCGGACTCATAATCTAAATCTCAATATTACAATAATTTGCCAGCCATGCCAATACGTCGTACAGAGGTGATTGTCTACTAAACATAAAAAAGTTACACAGTTAGTTAAATCAGATATATTCAATGAATAAGCCTACAGTTCATAATCCTACTTACTTTTACAAATATAAATTCTTTACAGAATCGAGTGCCTAGTGTGGTTGCAACTCGCTGTATTCTTCTATAACATGAAATATGGCGGTGTGCCAGACAATAAAATAAAATACGTGCTTCTCGCACCACTTCTACCAGAGCTCTCTCTTTCTTAATCAAACATAAGAGTAACGTAATTGTGCTTTTGTTTTATCAGCGACACAGCGCTGCAGTTGTGTGCCATAGGCTTTATTTATTTGTCACTGATTATTTATTTAATTAATATTTCGCGTTTCCGCGGAAACTCACGCTCGGCATGCAAATGTGCCTTTATATTGCCCCCTGAATTGCGAGGCGAAAGGACACACCTGCAGGCGAGCAATTCACCTAAAGGCACAAGAAAATCTAAGTTATCTACAACTATTTACATGACTTACATTACACATTATATACAAAATTTGAATGACGCGGGTGCGCCGTAAAAGTTCTTATGTTGGCAGATAGAGTGCGCGCATGCGCAGAAGCGTCTGTGTAACTGCGGCACTGCCGTTATGTCGTACAGTTAGATCACGCGGCACAGTATTGCAGTTCATATTGTTCGTGTGCGCGCGTTTTTCAGTCGTTGCACAAAGAAAATATTCAACCAAGATTACATATGAAGACTACATTCTATGACAGGTAACTTAGTTTTAAATTTACAATATTTGTTATAACACAATACAACTTAGATTGTTGAATGTTCTTAGTTACATAGTATTGTTTTGAAATACTTCAAAGAAAAATGTCCGTATTTTTCAGGTGCGTTGACCTATACACATCGCGTCGTTATTACAGTTCATATTCATCCGCTGCACAATAATTTTTTACAGGTTAGTATCGTCGTGGTAAAGTTTTTTGATCACAGTAACATCGTTGTATTACAACGTGATTAATACATAAGCGTGTCCATTTCTCATTTCCATTATAGTCGTAGTGATGCAGTTCGTTGTGACTAAAAGCATTGCTTATTACAGATCTGACATGACCCGTCGAGTAATTGTTCCACGTGCAGGTCGTTTTTTACATTCCGTGGAAGCTTGGTTGCAGAACCTCGGACGGCACATAGCTGGCGTCGATCCTTGGACAGTCCAGGTAAGAGTGTCCATCACATTTCGAGAACATTTCATTCCCTGAAGTTCCAACCAAAATTCTTCCACCCGTCGTGTTGTTTTCTGGACAGGCACTTTGTGTCCATTTAATCCAGTTAACATCTTGAAGTTGGGTACTGTAGTAATGTCACTAGACGATGCACGAATTATGCACTTCACATTTTCAGTTTTTTGCTGAATATAGCTCACCTAAATGTTCGTAGTTATTAATCAAGGAAATCGTTCATCGCGTTTACATTGATACGCTGCATAATGAATGGCATTAACAGTTTCTTTCACATAGGTTTCCGCGTAGTTGCAGAGTTAGTAATGTTCGTTAATGTCCGTGAACAGTGGTTCACTATGCAATGTCTTTTTGGCACTCGTTTTGTTCAAATTTTTACATAGTAACAGTTGCACTATACATCAGTTAAAAAAATAAGTAATTATACATACACACGTCACATATTTTCTTAGCATAAACATAATATAGTTGCACATAAACATGTTTACATCATCATTACATCGCTATAGGTTATGGAAATGAATGGAAATGAGCGTTTGGCGTCATTGGCCGGGAGGCCCCTCGCGGGGCAGGTCCGGCCGCCATATCGCAGGTCTTATTACATTCGGCGCCACATTGGGCGACCTGCACGCCGGATGGGGATGAAATGATGATGAACACAACACAACACCCAGTCCCTGAGCGGAGAAAATCTCCGACCCAGCCGGGAATCGAACCCGGGCCCAGAGGACGGCAATCCGTCACGCTGACCACTCAGCTACTGGGGCGGACGCTATAGGTTATTACATTGTGTCACATTTGATCACATGAATTGCAGATATTTACATCCTCTTTAGCGGTTTTGCTGGGATATTATCGATGTTTTTTTTTGTGATGTCATCTGAAATTAAGATAGGTTAGACACAACATTCAATACATCAGTAGGCAAGACCAGGCGTTTTCACTACTCAATAAATATTCAAAATAGTAAGAGAGAGAAAATGTTCGATTCCTCGCGTTTTGTGCGTGTGTGTAGAGTGTCTGTGTGGCCTTGACTACTGATAGATGCTTTTCGTGTTGAGAGATGTGCGTCTAATCTATTTCTCAAAGTAAAAGATCGCTTCACAGATGACGTCTGTCAGTTCATCAGGTGTCACACCAAGTCAGTGGTACCTTCAGTAACAAATGTTCCGTGAAAAATTAATATGTCATCCACTGCTACGTAATCATAAATTTTACTTTAATATTCCGTCTTTCAGGTGGAGGCGCGCGCTGAAAGAAGAGTTCTTCTGTCTTCAACTGCGTCACTGGAACCGCTGAAATGAAAATTTCTATACTACTTATTATCTGTGTTGTAACAACAGAGTTTTTCGAGTTGCTTAGCAATATTTTGATGGGTATGACTTTGACATTATTCAGCATGAAATGCTCTAAGATCTCGGTGTGCGTATAGCCCAATAATTTTGTTAGTTCTAGGATGTTGTAACAGATACGCACCAGGATGGGGTATGTTAACAATTATATACGGTCCTTCATATAGCAGACGCCACTTAGCGTTGCGTCGTTTGAGTGCTACAGATTTATGATGAGTACGAAGTAGTACAAGCATTCCTACCTCGAATTTTTGTTTTCTTTTTATTATGTTTCTGTGATGTTTGTTTCGTATCTGTGCGTGATGTGTCAGCGTAGTCAATACTTCTTTTATTTTCTGTTCAGGTGTGATTTCCTTGTCTGACAACTTAGGTAATGGTTCTATCCACTGATCGTTCTGTTTGCAATTGAACATGATCTCGTTAGGTGTGTAAGTCGTATCGTAAATATTTAAGTTATTGTGTACGTCTTCGAAAAGACTTAGGTAGGACACCCAATTAGTATGTTTTGATGAAATATAGGTCCTCATGAAACGGTTTAATTCTCGGAAAAGTCTCTCAGTCGCGTTACATTGTGGACTAAACCTCGAAATAAATATACTTTTAATGTTATTGTCCTTCAAGAAATTTCTCCATTTGTACCCAGAGTAGTATGCTGCATTATCTGATAGAATTGCTTTAGGTTTTCCCACGTGCGTCAGGTAATCACTTGAGAATCTTCGTATTATAGCATTTGCAGTGGCGGATTTTAAAGCATAAAGTTTTACATGTTTAGAAAATATATCGTATAAAGCTAAGATATATTTGACGCCTCCAGAGCTTGCTGGATGCGGTCCACTGATGTCAGTACACAGAATTTCCAGGGGTTTACTAGGTAAAATAGAATGTAAATCTGTTTTTGTGGATAAATTCTGAGGTTTTGATTTTTGACATATGACACATGTTTTTAGTTCCCTGTAAATTTTTCTTCTCATATTGTTAAAATAACAGTATGTACTGAGCTTTTCCAAACACTTTTTCGTCCCATAATGACCCCAAACTAAGTGTGTGTGCCAAATTAGATTACGTTCAGACTCTTTGGGAATGCATACACACCAGTTAGTAGCATTTGGATGTCGGCGGTAAAATAACACATCATTGTGTAACTTGTAATACTTAGTCAAAGGATGATTGTGTTTTTCTACCAGTAATGTTGTTATCTTATACCAGTGAGGATCAGATTTTTGTAATTCAGCCATGTTTCTGCACATATCAATATAATATTGGTGATACTGCTTGTCTTGCATTAAGAGAATCCTGTAGTCATTTATATTTTCTAAGTCACTGTTGGTATCATTCATACCTTGTGGAAGTCTAGACAAAGTGTCTGCAATGGTGTTGTCCTTACCTCTTATGTACTTAATTTCAAAAGAGTAGTTCTGAAGTGTGACTGCCCATCGTGATAGTCTAGGATGTACAAGTTTACAAGTTAACAAAAATGTCAGGGCCTGGTGGTCGGTGTAAATTACCGTATGTTTTCCAAATAAATAATAATTGAATTTCTTGAATGCCCATACTATGGAAAGTGTTTCTAACTCAGTAGTGGAGTATGTACGCTCACATTCAGTTAGAGTGCGACTCGCAAACCCAATAATTCTTATCTGTTCCTCCTCTTTATTCTTTACAACTTGAAATAAGCAACAGCCCAAGCCAGTACGTGAAGCGTCACAAGTCATACAAAAATCTAAATTGAAGTCTGGATGGCTCAATATGTTAGCATTCACTAAAGCATGTTTAATTGTATTAAAGTCATTCTGGCACTGTTCCGACCAGATCCAAACTTGATTCTTTCTGAGTAGATTTAGCAGATGTTTACTGTTCAAAAGTGGTTGTGGCAAAAAAAAAGTCTGAAAAATGAACATAGCCCAAGGAATGATTTTAACTGCTTTTTAGTTCGAGGGCTAGGAAAGTTTCTGATAGCATCTAATTTACTGGGATCCGGACGTATGCCCTGTGAATTAATGATATGTCCTAAATATTTTATCTCACTGCAACCAAATTTTGATTTTCTTAGGTTGGCTGTGACTCCAGCTTGTGCAAATTTTTCTAAAATTCTTTGAAGAGTGTCAACGTGTTCATTCCAAGATTGTATAGCTATCAGTATATCATCTACATAGTGTGTGACTGTCTCAACTAAATCGTCGCCAAGCACGGTATCCAGGGCTGTAATGAATACCCCCTAGCTGACATTCAGTCCGAAGGGTAGAACACAAAACTGATAGGTTCGCCCCCCGAACATAAATGCAGTATATTTCCGAGAATCAGGAGTGATACCCACCTGCCAAAACGAATTAGCGAGATCTATTGTGGAAAAATATTTTGCATCTAGAAATTTCTGTAATTGCTCTTCTAAATTTTCAGGTTTTGTGTGAACCGGTAAAATTATTTCATTAATAGCTCGTGCGTCTAACACTAACCTAATGCTTCCATTTGATTTTTTGACAACAAGTAGAGGACTACAATAAGGTGAAGTGGATGGTTCAATGACCTTCCAGTCTAACATTTGTTTTAATTCTTGCCACACAGCAGGTCGTTGAGATAACGGTACGTTATATGTCTTATGGTAGAAGATCTTGTGAGGCTTAACTTCAATCTTGTACACATACGTGTTGATAACACCTAATCGTTTGGTAAAAACTTGTAAATATTTGGATAACACTTCCTGTAGTTTTATACGTTCATGTACACTGAGAGCTGTAGCTTCACTTATCTTATGATCAAGCAATGCTTTCAAGTCCATTATCTCTGTGTCAGATGAGTGTGTTTGCATGTCTTGAATGTCATTGTCAAGTACTAACTGAACCTTGTACCCTGTACAGTGTTTGTCATGCTTTAGAGTTCTCCTGTCCAAATCAATAATAATTACACTGCTTTTATCATTTAAAATACATTTACCTTTGGAGAAGTCTATAATGCAGTCCTTCTCGCTCATAATATCTATTCCTAATACGCAATTTGTCACATGGTTTTGTACAACCAGGAATGGCCATTATACGGTTCCATTACCTATTTTAACGTTTACAAAAACTTGCTTCATAACCCTACATGACTTATTACCTAGTGCAGTAGTTATTTTACAGTTTTGGGCAGGAAACTCAGGCACAGGTTCCAATTCACACATCTTTTTATAGAAATTAAAAGACAAAACGCTCACAGCTGCACCTGTATCTAAGATAATAGTAGGTGGAATCCCACCTACTACACCAGTAGTAGATGCTAAAACAATTTCATTTGTGTTTAAACGACATTGTGTACTGTCTTGTAAAAGTTCATCTGATATATTGTTATTGTGGTTGTATCTTATAAATAAACAGGTAGTTTTTGTTTAGAATTACTCGGCATATCATTATTCTGTTGTTCAAGTGTGGTGTCCAATAACTGATTAACATTGAAGTCGCCCCCCAAGAATTCTTCAGCCACGACCTGGGGCAAAGTAGTGACTGTTTCTAGTTTGTTGGATTAGCATTTGTACTAGGTACTGACACAGATTGAGGTTGTGCATCAGGTGTCATTTCTATTATATTCACATTCGGATATTGCCTATTATGATCTCCAAACTTTTGCGGTTGTTGTTGCTGTTGCGCATTATAACTTACCTGTCGGTCGTAAGGTATGCTCCAATTTTGACCTGGTGGCTGCTGTGGTAAAGCAGAGTTTGAATGAAAGTACTGATCTTGGCTCGTAGTTATTATTATTTCTATTTCTGTTTGTGTTTTTGTTATTACCTTTGTATCCGTTGTTACCGTTGTAGTTATTACCGCGGTGCCTCTTGTATGGATTGCCGCATGAAATGTTATTACTGTTGTAACTATTGTTTGTATTGGAATACGCGTGTTGATTTTGATTTCCGTACTGAGACGGCATGTGAGTTTGCTGTTTTCGTTGTACCGCGTATCCAACTGTGGGCGCGCCAGAATTGTGTTGGCAAGCCTGCATGTTTTGCATACCACTAGTGTAAACATTGTGGCTGCTGTTTTGCCGCGCGAAGCGCTGATCTTCAAGTAACATGTCAACCGAATCTAAAGCTGTTAAAAAATAATCTGAATCGTCATCCGGGATATGTAGGAGTTTTTCTTTAATGTTGAAAGGCAATTTGGCCTTCAACGCACGGAGTATATCACGCGTTGCGACTGGTTCGTCTAAAAAATGTCCCATGTTCAAGTATTTTTCAAAATATCTGCGTAAGTTACCATTTTTACTGTTAAAAGTTTCAGGTTCTAAAATTTGTCTTCTGAGTCGCTCCTGGACGGATTGCGACCAGAATTTGTTCAGAAAAGCACGCTCAAACTCACTGTACGTGGTACATACGTCAGCTTGACTGTATGCCCAGACAGCTGCATCGCCTTGGATGTAACCGACAATATATGAAATCTTTTTCCCGTCACTCCAAGTGCGTGGAAATGCGTTACTAAGATTTAAGAAAAATCACCGGATGAATGGTTCGTTTTTCTGGGATAAAAATCTGAAATTGCCTGTGTTTCATTAAGCCTTCATCTTCCTTCGCATTGTGATATGGATTTATTCCACTGTAATTACTGGTATGTTCAGCTGGCGAGTAATTACGATATTGTTGCTGTGGTTTACCATGATAATAGCTTGTGTTTGTGTTTCCACATCGTGGTATGTGTTGTAGTCGTGGTGTGTTTTGTTCTTGTGTATTTGTCGTGTGCGGAATGTGTGTATCATACTCGAATGTATATTGGTTTCTGAACTGTACATTTTGACTGATATTTTCGTTACATTCAGACTGTAGTTGATCGGTGAATTGTCTCATGGGTGCAGTGACGGATTGTACTGCGTCACTGATCAGCTGTTTGTTATTAGTAATGTATTGCGCTACGGAGTTGTGCACAATTGTTGGTAAATTTTCACGTAAGCATCTATCAAAATGTTTGTCTTTGTTCTCAACCCAATCATGAAATTCTTTACTAATATTTTGAAAATGAGCTGTGGCATCTGATTGTAAGATGTCAGTCAGGTGTTGTTCAACATTGTAAAATTTATTCTGTACGTCAGTAATTCGTTTTTCAAGGTTGTCATGTACTGAAGGATATGTTTGAATTTGTTCAGTAAGAACTTCACACGTGACATTAAGGTTTTTTACTTGTGTCTGTAAAAGTGCTACGTCAGTTGTAGTCTTTTCTTGTCTCGTATTGAGCTGGGAGAATTTAGTACTGAGTTCGGTCATCTGTTTGGTCAGTGTGGCGTCTATAAGTTCCACACGTTTACACAAAGTGTCATTACCTACCTTGATTGCTATGAGATCAGATTTGATTTCCTCATTTTGTGTTTTTAACTGTTCATTTTGTGTCTCTAATTGTGCCTTTAAGGTTGCCATGTTTTCGGCGTTCTGTTTCCTTATGGTTGCCATATTTTCTGCGTTTTGTTTCATTAGCATTTGTAACATGTCGGCAATGTTTACCGTTTGCAAGGTCTCTGCCCCCGCCGCGTCATTAGACGTGACGTCATGCATTAACATGGGCTCTGATTGATATTTTGAAATTTTTGTAGTGGACGGCCTATTGTCAAAATTTTCGTCAACACTTGCGTCAATGTTTGATGAATCGTCACTACCGGTTGCTGTCGTAAAGTCATTTTCTAACACTTGTCTCACGTCCGAGTCGGATTGCGCCTGAATAGTACGTCCTTGCTGTTCCATTTTTGCGTATTGTTTTCTAGTTATTACCATGCCACAGGTGATATATGTTTCAAGAAAATTTTTGACACTGATTTTAAAATAAAATGTAGTTGAGCATGAATCGCTCGTAGCAACAATGGCTGTCTGTTAATTTAAAAATATAAACTGAATTTGAGATTATTGGTAATGGCTGCTGGCCATGTTACATGATATCGTACAGAAGTCGGCCATATTGTACACTCGTGTATTGGTATTGTTGCATACGTTATTTTTTAGGGAAAAGTACTGAGAATGAAATTTATCACTGAAACTGTTATGCAGAAAAGAAACACTACAGAATTTACTGAAAAGCTAATACACTGAATTATACGTCTGGTCAAGCCTGCTAATGCAAAGATGCTGCGTCTTACCTTATTTTGCTGGAAGTTTCATTGCGTCTTCCCGCAAAATTTCAGAATTGGAAAATATCTTCAGATTTTGTTATCTCTCATACATTGACGTCCAGGTCCAGAAAGTTGATTTTTTACATGAAACAAAGAGAACAATGTAACAAATGACAAAATAACAAGTCCGACACGCAGTCGCCAATATAAAATAAATTAAAATAAATAAAAAATATATTGTTATTTAGATATTGATTATTCTATCTGTATGATGGTGATTGTGATTGCAATTGTATTTGCTTATCTGGAACGTGGACGTTTAATTATTCGGTATCAGACGCTTGACAGTGGCTTTTTCGTAAAGGCAATGTTACTCGTAGTTGACCGTGAAATAAAACTGAATAATCGGACTTCGTAATTAAATCGTTTCCAAAGACTGCTGCGGTAGGTGCGGACTCATAATCTAAATCTCAATATTACAATAATTTGCCAGCCATGCCAATACGTCGTACAGAGGTGATTGTCTACTAAACATAAAAAAGTTACACAGTTAGTTAAATCAGATATATTCAATGAATAAGCCTACAGTTCATAATCCTACTTACTTTTACAAATATAAATTCTTTACAGAATCGAGTGCCTAGTGTGGTTGCAACTCGCAGTATTCTTCTATAACATGAAATATGGCGGTGTGCCAGACAATAAAATAAAATACGTGCTTCTCGCACCACTTCTACCAGAGCTCTCTCTTTCTTAATCAAACATAAGAGTAACGTAATTGTGCTTTTGTTTTATCAGCGACACAGCGCTGCAGTTGTGTGCCATAAGCTTTATTTATTTGTCACTGATTATTTATTTAATTAATATTTCGCGTTTCCGCGGAAACTCACGCTCGGCATGCAAATGTGCCTTTATAGTACCTACATAAATATGTGTGAGAATTTGTAACACTGTCGCCCTAATATTAAATTTATAAAAAAATTATATTACTTACATAAAAAAATAGGTACATAAAAGTACACGCATCTTTCAGTGCAATGTTCTATCAAAATTATAAAGGTCCGGTCAAGCATTTTCGGAAATTTTTGATTAGGAACATTTACAGTTTGTGACTGAGTACAAACACAGATCCCGTTCTTTGAAAATCTCATAATTCCATAAGTTCTTTGAAATGTGGTAGGGAGCTGGTGTTGAGTGGAAAGGTACTGGGCCATAATCTAGTTATTAACATTTCCTAAAACACTGATGAATTTATTTTTAAAAATCAGAATTCCAAGAATAGCATCAACAAATTGCCTTCGTCACTGAAAAGACTAAATTTCAGTAAGACAACTGATAGCAAACACATCAAAACGGCAACAATATAAAATCTCTTCCTTTTAGTAAAGAATATTACATGGAGTAAAAATACATTACAAACAGCAAAACATGCCACAAATATCAACCATCGGCTGTTACCAGTAATTATCAAAAGACTATTGCCTTCGAAGTAGCCAAAATAACTGACAAATGTGGTTCAAACTTCTGATGATAGAGGCTGTGGCAGAGGTAAAGCCAGTAGCAATAATTTCTCCTTCTCTACTAGCATAGGACGGTGGTTGCCGCTACCACAGCACTAGAAGCCTTCATTAAAAATGTCAATCAGCGTACACAGATATCTTTAACTAGACCACAGTTAATAAGAGATACAATCACCTATCCTTTAACACACAGACAACTCGTTAGTTATTTAGTAAAAATCAAATATACGACAAATGTAGAGAAATACGAGTTTTATGTGGGAAACGTAACTACTGAGGCACAACATTTTCCTTTAGTTTTTGGTAGATGCAAAAAATTTAGTAAACATCTCGAGCTCATGATACTAGCCAATAGGTACGTATACACATGCCTCAGAAATAACGTAGCTAGATTAAGCAGTTTTCACTGATTATAAAGTACAATTCGTAAATCAGAAGAATTGCATCTGCATTCTATACCCTTAGGTTCTAATATCAATAGCCCGCATCTCGTGGTCGTGCGGTAGCGTTCTCGCTTCCCACGCCCGGGTTCCCGGGTTCGATTCCCGGCGGGGTCAGGGATTTTCTCTGCCTCGTGATGGCTGGGTGTTGTGTGATGTCCTTAGGTTAGTTAGGTTTAAGTAGTTCTAAGTTCTAGGGGACTGATGACCTAAGATGTTAAGTCCCATAGTGCTCAGAGCCATTTGAACCATTTTTTTCTAATATCAATATATCAATTCCATAAATAAAACACACCCACACACACACACATATGGAGTCAAAACAGCCTCCAAGAGACACAAAGTGACGTGCACACTAATCGGATGCTCACCGTGATTTCTCGTAAAATCCAGCGCCCACTGACAAACGCTTGCTTAGAGAGCGCTGAGAGAAGGATGTAACGAAGATTACTCGTAGTCGGAAACCCCTGGATATCATCCAGCAGACGACACCGCGTCAAGTACTTGGCAAGGTCACACTGGACTCCAACCCGGCATCAGAATGGACACAAACTGGCTGCAACTTCAATTGCAGAGGACACGTCGAATACTGTGCGTCCTGCCGAAGCAGATTTTAATGAGCCATGTACACGGCTGTGACCAACACTCGGCCCCGCCAAACCCCAGTGAGCAAAGGCACCACTCTTACCAACGGACCACGGCAGACGCTTGGCCACGGCCATACGCCGCCTCACTTGCGCTTTTCACCGCCCGTGTCACACCCTCCTTTTCTCCACGCCCTCCGATCTGCCCTCTACCGGCGACAAGAACGCTCCATGCGCTGTTGCGGCCAGAGGTATTTTAGTACACATTATATATCAGGATATGCATGTAGTACAGAAAGAGAAAAATTCTTACCAAAAATCTCAAAATATACCTTTCCGATTTATTTCAAATTTTTACACATTACTGAAATGAACGTTTAGATACATAGAATATATATATATATATATATATACACTCCTGGAAATGGAAAAAAGAACACATTGACACCGGTGTGTCAGACCCAGCATACTTGCTCCGGACACTGCGAGAGGGCTGTACAAGCAATGATCACACGCACGGCACAGCGGACACACCAGGAACCGCGGTGTTGGCCGTCGAATGGCGCTAGCTGCGTAGCATTTGTGCACCGCCGCCGTCAGTGTCAGCCAGTTTGCCGTGGCATACGGAGCTCCATCGCAGTCTTTAACACTGGTAGCATGCCGCGACAGCGTGGACGTGAACCGTATGTGCAGTTGACGGACTTTGAGCGAGGGCGTATTGTGGGCATGCGGGAGGCCGGGTGGACGTACCGCCGGAATTGCACAACACGTGGGGCGTGAGGTCTCCACAGTACATCGATGTTGTCGCCAGTGGTCGGCGGAAGGTGCACGTACCCGTCGACCTGGGACCGGACCGCAGCGACGCACGGATGCACGCCAAGACCGTAGGATCCTACACAGTGCCGTAGGGGACCGCACCGCCACTTCCCAGCAAATTAGGGACACTGTTGCTCCTGAGGTATCGGCGAGGACCGTTCGCAACCGTCTCCATGAAGCTGGGCTACGGTCCCGCACACCGTTAGGCCGTCTTCCGCTCACGCCCCAACATCGTGCAGCCCGCCTCCAGTGGTGTCGCGACAGGCGTGAATGGAGGGACGAATGGAGACGTGTCGTCTTCAGCGATGAGAGTCGCTTCTGCCTTGGTGCCAATGATGGTCGTATGCGTGTTTGGCGCCGTGCAGGTGAGCGCCACAATCAGGACTGCATACGACCGAGGCACACAGGGCCAACACCCGGCATCATGGTGTGAGGAGCGATCTCCTACACTGGCCGTATACCACTGGTGATCGTCGAGGGGACACTGAATAGTGCACGGTACATCCAAACCGTCATCGAACCCATCGTTCTACCATTCCTAGACCGGCAAGGGAACTTGCTGTTCCAACAGGACAATGCACGTCCGCATGTATCCCGTGCCACCCAACGTGCTCTAGAAGGTGTAAGTCAACTACCCTGGCCAGCAAGATCTCCGGATCTGTCCCCCATTGAGCATGTTTGGGACTGGATGAAGCGTCGTCTCACGCGGTCTGCACGTCCAGCACGAACGCTGGTCCAACTGAGGCGCCAGGTGGAAATGGCATGACAAGCCGTTCCACAGGACTACATCCAGCATCTCTACGATCGTCTCCATGGGAGAATAGCAGCCTGCATTGCTGAGAAAGGTGGATATACACTGTATTAGTGCCGACATTGTGCATGCTCTGTTGCCTGTGTCTATGTGCCTGTGGTTCTGTCAGTGTGATCATGTGATGTATCTGACCCCAGGAATGTGTCAATAAAGTTTCCCCTTCCTGGGACAATGAATTCACGTTTTTCTTATTTCAATTTCCAGGAGTATATATATATATATATATATATATATATATATATATATATATATATATATATATATATATATATATATAATAGTGAAATGTTGTTAGGAAAGTGGCAAGTTATGTTTATGGCTTATTCACTTACGATTAGATTATCATAGGGTTATGGTCTGAGAAAGAGTGGTGCCGTGGCTGAAGGTAGGGATAGAAGGAAATCGAGATGGAAAATCGAAAGGAGATTGACATAGGGAAGGTGCAGGCAGAGATGGAGAGGGGTGGAGAGGAAGATGGGCAAGGAAAGTGGGAGGAGGTGATGGACTAAGTTGTGGGGAAGAGATGGAGCATCAGAAGATCGAGAGAGAGGGAGGAGAAGGTCGTCAGAGAGAGAGGGAGGATATGATGGACGGAGAGAAGGAAAAGGTTATAGACGAAGAAAGGGAGTGGGGGAGATGGGGTGCCATTGGATCCAGACTGTGATCCCGAGAGCTATGTAGTGAGATCAGTCCTCGCAGCAGTCGATAAGATGTGGATAGTTGAGATCCCAAAGTTCTTTGAATCAGGAAACTTGTAATGCCTTGTCTCAGGTGGATAGTTCCTAACCGAATTACGTGAGAAAGTCCTTCGAAGAAGGGCGTGTACCATTTTCCTCGTAGACTATGTATTCGCTTCACATGTCGCCCATCTGACGTCTCTAAAATATAGTCGATCGGCAACTTTGTTTATCTTGGTCCTCAAGCAACCAATTTCAACCACTCAATACCTTGTGTACTCACATATAACGAACGTGATGATTCCATATCGCTTTATATAAAATTCCGAATGCACTAAATGGCTTCACATCACACTGAATTTTTCTAAGTCATAAGTTGTGTAGAAACGTGCAATCACAACTTCTCATGTGCTTTAAGTTGTGGAATGAAGTTTACGTCAGACAAATACGTCATCTTACGCGTTTCGTTTGTTATACATATTCTTCCGGGTGAAATGTACAAAAAACAAGTCCATGATCATAGAATAAAAGAAAGAAGTGGCAGCAAGAATTTCGATGCAGTGACGTCATAGAACCGCTTTGATTTTCTTTTCTTAAGGGGAGTTGGAATGCCGGAAAATGGAAAAAATTCACATTTTCAGTTTTTAACCTTATAACTTAATTTGAAATTTTCTGCTTAAAATGGTGCAAAATTTGTTAAGAAATTCCAATTGGAAGTATTTTTATTTAATTTTTCAAAATTACATGTGCGCCCAGCAAAGTTACCCATCTTGTGATTTGTACACATTTAAATCTTCGCATTTCCGAAAACATTACATATAGAAGGCTGTGGATTTCACTCTTCAGTTGTAGAATCTTTGATCCTTCCATAGGTACCATTGTTTTTACGACTAGCTGTGTTTATTGTTCAGTTTTTGATCTGTGAGTGTTTGTTTTGAGCCTCGAGTTTAGTTTGTCGCTCATTTGGAGTTTGTTATCTGTCTTGTTTTGACTTTCAGTGGTGAGTGCGTAGTTTCTACGATGCCTAGGAGTGCATCATTATTTAAAAAGCGAAAGTTTCGCGGTAATAGATTTACAAATAACGTTTGTTCAAGTGATTCTGCTTCAGCACCTGTTGATGCTGGTGAAAGTTCTGACGTTTGTACAGCTGAGATGTGTGAAGGAGACACGCCCACCAGTGCATCAAAAAAGAAGTTATCAAACTGTGCAAGTGAAATTACAGATGAAGCTTCTAATGAACAATATGTTTTAGTCGACTTTCCTGTTTTTACTGAGTTTATGAAGAAATGTTTGTGTTGTAATCTTTGTGGAGGTTCTTTTGATATGAACATAACAAAATCTATAGGACTTTCCTGCAAAATTGCTATAGTTTGTGCCAGTTGTGAAAATGAGACCTGTTTTTGGAGCTCTAAAACATGCAGTAGCAATTTGTTTGAGAGTAATATCAGGCTAATGTATGCAATGAGAGCAATTGGTAAAGGACATACTGCTGCTCAAACATTTTGTGCCATAATGAATCTTCCACCTCCACCTGCTAAAATTGACAATTACACTGAAGTGATAGGAGATGCTGTTCAGTCTGTAGCAGATTTATCAATGAAAGCTGCTGCCAGTGAAGCAAAATATATAAATGAAGGAAACCCAGATATCCCTGTTGCTTTTGATGGAACCTGGCAGAAAAGGGGTCACACATCCAAAAATGCTGTTGCTACTGTTACTAGTGTGGACAGCGGTAAAGTTTTGGACTATGAAGTGCTCACTAAACATTGTTACCATTGTGCATCTGGTAAGATAGAAGCAGCTCACATATGTAGCAAGAATTATGAAGGTACGAGTGGAGGCATGGAGGCTGCCGCTGCTGTGAAAATGTTTAGCAGATCAGAAAAAGAACGGGGAGTATTTTACACAAAATTCCTTGGAGATGGGGACTCCAAGGCATACAAAAGTGTTACAGAATCCATGCCATATGTCAATAAGACAATAACTAAACTAGAATGTGTCGGTCATGTTCAGAAACGAATGGGCACTCGTCTAAGGAAACTGAAACAGAATCTGAAGGACAAAATTTTGTCAGATGGTAAAACCATTAGAGGTCGCCTGTCAGATAAAATTATAAATGAATTACAACAATACTATGGTATGGCAATAAGAAATAATGCAAATAATTTGCAGGAAATGAGACAAGCTGTATGGGCCACATATTTACATCGATCATCAACTGATGATAATCCTCAACATTTTGCTTGTCCAGATGGTCCTCAGTCATGGTGCAATTATAGAAAATCTCAAGCTACTGGGGATCCTTATCACCATAAAAATTATATTCCATTGGCTGTTATGGAAGTAATTAAACCAATATATAGAGACTTGGGGCATCCTGATCTTCTGCGAAAATGTCTTCATGGTTGTACCCAGAATCAAAACGAGTCGTTCAACAACCTCATTTGGACTCGTGTACCTAAGAATGTATTTGTTGGGATAAAAACATTGAAATGGGGAGTCAGTGATGCTGTTATTTCATTCAATGATGGTCATATGGGTAGGCTAAAGGTCATGGCAAGGCTCGGCATTGCTCCTGGTATCAACACCATCAGAGGTCTTCAGCTTCTGGACAGCGTGCGAGTAAGGAAGGCTCAGTATGCAGCTGAATTTAATACAAAAAAAGCAAGGGCAGCAAGGAGAAGAAAGCTTCTAGGTGAAGAAGAAGAACTAGAAGATGACCCTGATTACTCTGCTGGACACTTTTGATAATAGAATAAAAGGTATTTGTGAATTTTCATAATAAATTACTTTAATCGCATTTTCTGGCATTTGACATTTTTAGTGTTACATGTACCTTTATCTCATAAACCACTCAACCAACAACATTCAAATTTTCAGAAATGCTGCAAAACAGTTCAAAGAGGCCACTGAACTAGAATCATGACAAGAACTGGCTTATTCTCTGAACTAGGGAAGTTTATGTTATACTTTTTCCAATAAAAAATGGCTTAATGGTAAAAAATTCATAAATACTATACCAACAAAAAGAAAACATTGGTTCTAGTTCAGTGGGCTCACAATATATGCTGAAAACCTCTGCCAGAATTTCAAAGTTCTGAAGATAATAGTTCCAAAGAAAAAGGTACACAAAGTTAGCAAATTTAACATTGGCGAGATAGGGCATTCCAACTCCCCTTAAAGAAAAACTGACCCGTTTGTTCTTTTGTTAGAGACAGATGAGTTCCGTTGTACAGTTCAATGGTGAATACTTGGCAGTCTCATTTCTGAGGTATTATCTGGAGAACACCTCGTCATGGTGGCCATTTTTGTAAATATATTATCCCTTCCTTACTTCTCCAGTGTAGATGTCACATGATTAGAAGACACTGTGCCCTGCTTACTAAGAAACCGAAAAAATACGTACTACAATCACTATGACATCAGCAAGACATCATAGAAATATCTCGACAGTAAATGCTAGTTTGATGACTGAACTACTTACTGTTCTAAAATACTTTCTGAGAGCACGAATGACTGAAAGCGAACAGCTATATCTGCAAAGCATAATGTCTCCGTTGTTTGTAATTAAATTCGGAATGTGGCAAAACACAGCACGATAATAAACTCGAGGGCTTAATAAAATTGTTTACCAGGTGCTAGTTATTTATCTGTTTTATTTTTGTAGCAATACCTTTTAATTATGATACAACATTCATTACAGCGGTTTATGTTTCCCAAATTACACACAAATTAAATAAAGTGCTTCGCTACCTGTTGACAATACGTAAAACAACAGATTTCTTTACTAATAACATGTATGTTAAATCAAAGCTAATTTCTAGTAGCACATCGTTTATAGGTAGAGGGAAACATTAATTGATCTCAATATCTCTGGCAAGTAATTTTACCTAAATTAGAAATTTTTTGTTACTGTTCATGTGTATAATTTACCTAAAAATCTATGGAACGTAACTGAATACATTAATAAAGTTTCTATTAGGTTATTTTTACCAGGTCTGAACGGATCCTTAGCTTCAGTCAATTATTAATTATAGCACAATTTCTTTGTCACAAGTGCTTTCCCACTCATGACATAAATTCTCACAAAGGGGCACCGGAGAATCACAGGACAAGTTACTGTTTCCAGTATAGCTTTACGTGTTTTGTATCATGTTGAGTATGTACAGATCTCGTAACTTATAAGTAAAAGGATTTTATTGAAAAGGGGACGTAGATATTTTCTGGCGAATAATACTTTTAATACTAACAAATTAAAAAAAAAAAAAACCTGTATGTTATTCATAGCGGTGATGTGGGCTTCACTGTTGGATATTAATGGACTGCATTTCCTCGAAATTAAAGCTGCTTAACTAAAAGTTGAGACTTTACACACGTTAAGAAATAACTGTTTATGGAATTTGAGGTACGGAATTATATAATCACTTTCTTGATGAGTTTGCACGTACATACTGAATAAATGTTAATGTTCTATAGCCATATAATTTCAGTCAGCTTGTGTGATAATTTTTCTTCGGTGCTGGGCTTAATCTGCTTGCCACGATATTAACACAACGGTTGCCAATGCTGTCATTAGCTGTTAACTACAGATTATTTAGTGGTGATTCATTTTAATGAATAGATCAAAAATTGTGATAAATAAAATTTATTTGCTTTTATGAAACACGAGCTGTACCCGGGCGCACTTTGATGTGGCTTAGTCTGCTGAGATAGAAAAGAAAGAAAAAAGAAAACACGCGCTTCTAATATGTATGAGAATTGGATATTCGTTCTAATCTCCTTCATTCCCCTCTCTGTCCATCTCCCACTTCCCCTTTCTTTGTCCATCTCCTTCACCATACCCCTCTCTCTTCCATCACCTCGTCTCCCCTTTTTCTGTCCCCGTTCTCCTCTCCCCCACTCTCCGTCTCCTCCTGCCCGCTCTCACTGTCCAACTCCTCCATCCAGTTTTCTATGCCATTTCTGCCACCCATCTGTCCATCTTCCCTTCCCCTCTCTCTCTCTGAAACCGAGCCTTGTTTATTGTTATTACAAATTCAGATTCTGCAGTGGTATTGTAATCACAAACCAATAAGCAATAATTACAACTTTCGAGTTTGCTAACAACGTTTCACTGTTATACACTCCTGGAAATTGAAATAAGAACACCGTGAATTCATTGTCCCAGGAAGGGGAAACTTTATTGACACATTCCTGGGGTCAGATACATCACATGATCACACTGACAGAACCACAGGCACATAGACACAGGCAACAGAGCATGCACAATGTCGGCACTAGTGCAGTGTAGATCCACGTTTCGCAGCAATGCAGGCTGCTATTCTCCCATGGAGACGATCGTAGAGATGCTGGATGTAGTCCTGTGGAACGGCTTGCCATGCCATTTCCACCTGGCGCCTCAGTTGGACCAGCGTTCGTGTTGGACGTGCAGACCGCGTGAGACGACGCTTCATCCAGTCCCAAACATGCTCAATGGGGGACAGATCCGGAGATCTTGCTGGCCAGGGTAGTTGACTTACACCTTCTAGAGCACGTTGGGTGGCACGGGATACATGCGGACGTGCATTGTCCTGTTGGAACAGCAAGTTCCCTTGCCGGTCTAGGAATGGTAGAACGATGGGTTCGATGACGGTTTGGATGTACCGTGCACTATTCAGTGTCCCCTCGACGATCACCAGTGGTGTACGGCCAGTGTAGGAGATCGCTCCCCACACCATGATGCCGGGTGTTGGCTCTGTGTGCCTCGGTCGTATGCAGTCCTGATTGTGGCGCTCACCTGCACGGCGCCAAACACGCATACGACCATCATTGGCACCAAGGCAGAAGCGACTCTCATCGCTGAAGACGACACGTCTCCATTCGTCCCTCCATTCACGCCTGTCGCGACACCACTGGAGGCGGGCTGCACGATGTTGGGGCGTGAGCGGAAGACGGCCTAACGGTGTGCGGGACCGTAGCCCAGCTTCATGGAGACGGTTGCGAATGGTCCTCGCCGATACCCCAGGAGCAACAGTGTCCCTAATTTGCTGGGAAGTGGCGGTGCGGTCCCCTACGGCACTGCGTAGGATCCTACGGTCTTGGCGTGCATCCGTGCGTCGCTGCGGTCCGGTCCCAGGTCGACGGGCACGTGCACCTTCCGCCGACCACTGGCGACAACATCGATGTACTGTGGAGACCTCACGCCCCACGTGTTGAGCAATTCGGCGGTACGTCCACCCGGCCTCCCGCATGCCCACTATACGCCCTCGCTCAAAGTCCGTCAACTGCATATACGGTTCACGTCCACGCTGTCGCGGCATGCTACCAGTGTTAAAGACTGCGATGGAGCTCCGTATGCCACGGCAAACTGGCTGACACTGACGGCGGCGGTGCACAAATGCTGCGCAGCTAGCGCCATTCGACGGCCTACACCGCGGTTCCTGGTGTGTCCGCTGTGCCGTGCGTGTGATCATTGCTTGTACAGCCCTCTCGCAGTGTCCGGAGCAAGTATGGTGGGTCTGACACACCGGTGTCAATGTGTTCTTTTTTCCATTTCCAGGAGTGTATATTATATATAGCTATTTATATACTAAAAATTATATGTTTTATGTGTGTCTAAACGTTTACTACATTAACGCTTAGAAATTTGAAGTAAATCAGAAAGGTACATTTTGAAAATTTTGGTACAAATATCTCCCCTTTATATGTTACATACATAGGTACCAATATCACATGCATTAAAAATACACACGTATTAATGAATTAGGTACCTAAAGACATGACCGTATTATAATTCAACTTTGTGTCAAAATTACAAATCACCTGGCCAAGAACTTTCAGAGATAACTAATTTTGAAGAAACCAAGATTTACAACGTTTCGTGTTCTGTTACATACCTTTTACATAAACACCAAACAGCGTTACAACATATGTATACAAAACTTGAGTATTCGAATGCACCCTTGCGTCAAAATTACAGAGCAATCCATGAAGACCTTTCGGAGATTTGCGATTTTGAAGAAACTATCATCTGCGTTTATACTTATGTACAAACCGTAAACGTTCCTAATCGCAAATCTCAAAAAATTTTTGACCGATTTTTTTGAACTTATGGACAACTTTTCCCTGGTATATATGGTGTTTTTCCTTACTTATCTTTTAAATATAGGAAATATGTACATTTATGTAAATTTAACACAAAAATATCCAATGTTACATTAACATATACTATACACCATACATTAAAGAATTTGGTACCTAAAACACGACCTTATTAGAGTTCAATGTTGTGTCAAAATTTCAAAGCAGTCAGTCAAGGACTTTCAGAGATTAACGATTTTTGCAAAACCACCATTTACACTTTTACAAAGATTTTTATTATATACATATTACATATATACCAGATGGCGTTCCAGTAAGTATATAAAAACACGTGAGTATGCGAACGAAATATTGTGTAAAAATTTCAAATCAATCAGTGAAGATCTTTCGGAGATTTGGAAATAAGAAGAAACGAACATTTACATTTGTACTTATGTGCAAACTGTAACTATTCCTAATCACAAATTTTCGGAGGTCTTTGACAGAATGCATTGAAATTTTAACGGAAAGGTGCATCGAAAGACGCTTATGATTTTATATAAATATTTTTTAACATAGGTGATACATAATTTCTTATAAAGTTAATAATAGTTTCCTGCCCCTATCACGGAAAAAAATAAAAGAAAAAAATCCTTGCAATTAATTTTGTACAATACTATTTTGAAAACACTTTTCTCATTTTAACAATTAACTGTTTCATTCATTGAAACCAAAATAAAAACTAACACATAAAGATTGGTTTTAGGAGCGTTTTCTCCAAGTTCTTCTGAAAAGCAGTCATAGGTGCTAGCAAGGACAGCGAAAGGTGGTCGCAAAATAAATTTTTATCTATTGGATTATTTGCGTTTTAATTAACTGAAAACATAGATCAAACTACAACATATGTTTTCTCATCCATCGAAACACAAATACACAAAAACAAAGAATGACCCTTATTGACACTTTGCTCTCCGAGAGAGCGTTTGTGACGGCTTCTCAGAAAATGGCAAAAATTAACGCATCTCAAACTTTTTCTTATGTCTGTGCGACGCGATTTAATGCAACTCAAATATAAAAATTAACCGAAATGAAATGTTCTTTGTTGCTGTCAATCTGATATACATATCAGATTGTAAAATATAGTTTCATTTATCATCTTTATAAATAATACAGAGTCATACAATAGGAAACACTTCACTGTAATGCTGATTGAATTTTTTTTTTTTTTTTTTTGTTTTCTATTCTTCAAGCTTCGACTGGCGTTCCTCTTGCGACAAATTATCGAACTGCTCTGTGTGACAGGTATTAAAGTGCCGTTCAGTCGAGTACTTTTTTAAATATAGGAGGGTCCGATGACATACTAAACATTTGGCATGGTTTTCGACAGCAGTACAAAAGAAATTAATTTCCCACTCGGGTTGAAATAGTGCGAACGCGCCGCTCCTTTTCTTTGTCTGCTGCTGTTGACCACCCATTTCGATCCACTGTAGCCTTGCGGCTGTTGACTAACAGCTTTGAGTCGTATCAGTGCTTTCGACCGCTACTGGCGCGGCGGTCTGTCCTCCGTACAAAGCGCGGGTGCAGGACCATAGCAAGGCGCGACGTGAGTTAAGGCCTGAAGATGATCTACTGAAAAACCAAAACTGGTTGCAGTGTAATAAAAACAACATTGGTAATGGAAATGAACGTTTGGCGTCATTGGCCGAGAGGCCCCTTGCGGGTCAGGTCCGGCCGCCTTGGTAGAGGGCTTATTATATTCGACGCCACATTGGGCGACCTGCGCGCCGGATGGGGATGAAATGATGATGAAAGCAACACAACCAACACCCAGTCCCTGAGCGGAGAAAATCTCTGACCCAGCCGGGAATCGAACCCGGGCCGGTTGGACTGCAATCCGTCACGCCGAACATTCACCTACCGGGTCGGACAAAACAACATTGAAACGACGGCTTTTATTTTTACTAGTCCGTCTTGATCACATAGCTTTCTTTACACTTTATGACCGGTTTCGGCTTATTGCCATCTTCAGATCCGTTGTAAATATAAATATTCTGTAAGCGACGAGCTTCAGTTAATTAAGATTAAATCTATACAAGTCTTAGTGATACACGAAATATAAAACATAAAATATTTATAGCCATGTATGGCAGCCAAGGAGGAAAAATTTTTAACTTACAATGCATATCGCATTTTAATCTTTATACTGGTGACATTGTTTTACTATGTAGTCTGGCTAAAGTTCCCTCTGTGTTATTAGGTTTTTGTATAAATACTGACACAATCTGAGTATTAGCACACACATGTTTAACTTGACGATGATTTATATCAGAATATTTTAACGGTATGTATGTTTGCCATACATGCCTATAAACATTTTATATTTTATATTTCATGCATCACTAAGACTTGTATAGATTTAACGTTAATTAATTGAACCTGGTAGTTTACACAATATTTATATTTACAACAGATCTGAAGATGGCGATAAGCCGAAACCGGTCATAAAGTGTAAAGAAATCTATGTGATCAAGACAGACTTGTAAAAATAAAAGTGCTTCAAATAAAATGATCGCGGACTCATATACAGACTTAATGTCTTCAACTGATAAAAAACTCGATGGCTGTGTTTCATTTTATTATTTGTTTTATAGTGCGCTCCCTTCATAAAAACCCTTCTGATGTGATTGCATCCATGGCATGACTATCTGTATCGGCCAGCGCGCAAGCCATTGACACTCAGCAAAGACTACGGTTCATGGGAAGTGGCTTAGTTGTATACATGAAAAGCAGAAATATCTCTGCTGTAATTATTACAAATAAACATAAAGAACATTATGCCCTTGTACTGAGAAATCATCATTTGTGTGTGTGTGTGTGTGTGTGTGTGTGTGTGTGTGTGTGTGTGTGTGTGTGTGTGTGCTTGTTTTGTATACGTCTCTCACACACGCTAGAATGATTCTCTCTCCCTCTCTCTCTCTCTCTCCGTCTGGCACACACACACACACACACACACACACACACACACAGAGAGAGACAGAGAGAGAGAGAGAGGAAGAAAGGGGGTGGGTGAGAAAGAGAGAGAGAGACAAATGATGGATGAGAGAGAGAAGTGAACAGAGGGGACAGAGAGAGCGAGGAAGGAAATGAGCTGTAAAACAATAAATATTAGCAACTTTACAGATTCTGTTCTAAAAATGCCAAGGTATGACTTAGTGGCCCTATCAACGCAGCTGCTGGGGCGTGCTCCTCCAGACTCCAAATGGATCAGCAGCCGTATTCGCTGACCGAACTGCCGGGTTCCAACTGAGTCATTCATGTCGCATAGCCTCTTGACCGGCGAACGACGTGGGTTAGTGCGACGACAGGTGGATGAATGGGTGGGGGGGGGGGGGGGGGGCTGGCGAAGGGGGATTCTAGAGTATGGCAATGCCTGTGGCTGGTGCGGGCACGCTCTTCTTAACGACCACAATTTGCAAGCGAAACTTTTACGAGTCTTCTAAACCGACGAGTTTATGGTCGCGCTCGTGACCTGCCTGCACAAGCCAGGTTGGCCTCCGTAAACCTACTTAGGGGGCGCTGCAGAAAAGTCCCGAACGATGGCTGACGTGCGACACGACGCGACGTAGTGTCGACGGCCTGTGAAGGCGATATGTGGCCTGCTGGCATCTACAAAAAGGCTGCTCATTTCTCATTAAAATCGCGAATGGAGTAGTCTCCTCGAGTAGCGTTATAATGTACAGATTACTGTTTAGGAAGTAGGGAAAGTAGGAAGAATAGGAATTATATTTCCACCAACATACTGAACATTGCAGACGGGTCACGAGCTCAGATTAGAGAACAAGTAAATTAGTGGTATCCTTAGCAACAAGGACTATGCTTAATTGGCAACAACGTATTAAGGGAGACCAAGCAATATCTCAGTCTGGATAATCGCACTGGCTTTTTAATGTCTCTTCTTGAATACAGTCTTGTAATTAACCATTGTATCACCTCGATCGAGGCTGAGGATTCCATATAGCTGTATATTTCGATTCTAGGAAGAGAATCCCTCTGTCACACAGCCTATCTAGTGGGATATTTGGCAGAACTGGAAAACGTTCTACAGCAGTCTGCCAGTTGTCATTGATTGCGAATGGAAAAAAGGGGAAACGCGAATGGCAGTATGTGTAGGCAACAAATTTTTGAACTAGGAAAGAAGATAAATCAGTTTTAGGGGATCATACCTCCTACTAGAAATCTTTAAAATTCTGTTTGCTAACTTCCGGATCTTGGCAGCTACTGGCATGTGCAATAACCGTACAGAGAAGCGCGAAAGATAGCTAAACATGCCAGTAATTTTAGTTGGGAACTGTAAAGAGAGAAAATCAGATTTTCGTTGTGGAAGACGAAGTGATGTTTTAGGATCACCATTGTAGTACTAACGATAATATTATCACTCAATTGCAGAGCGAGTGACATCACGAATCTGCGCAAATGCAGACTAATAAAAATTCCGTAGCGAGCCACTGTGTGCAATGGACACACACACGAGCTGCAACCCTCCCCTAAAGACGTTTTCCTTTAACGGGGACAAAACGTTGGACGTTACAAGATGTCTATGCAAGAATGAAATTTTTGAAATTTATCAAAGTGTTAGACTACTTGTTTCAGAAAGCTGATATTTTCCATTGTCGTCTCTCCAGAAACGTGCATTCATGTTTAAAATACTCAAACTTTAAAAGAAACCCTGGCTACCATCATGGTTCTAAAGTACAATTAAAATACAGATCAAGAGGTAAAATGAGACTCTGAAACCAGTTTAGAGGAGGTATTAGGAAGGACTACATCGAGCGAAAATTGTGAACAGGCAGCCTTTGGTGTGACAATATACTCATAGTTTACTGCTGCCATGACTGTTGCACACGAGGCTTCAAATCACCCCTTCTAACAAGGGTTTCCACAAATCGCCTTCCTTAGGTATGTAAAAAGAACACATTTATTGGAATACCCTGAGATGACAAAACAGTTGGAATACTTCGTAATATCAATTCGGAACTCCTTTTCTCAGGTGTAGTGCAGTAACTCGACGTGGCACGGAATAAAATCTCTATGGAAATCCCTTCGGAAACAGTGAGCCACGCTGTCGGTGTAGGTGTCCATAGTTGAGAAGTATTGCTAATGCAGGATTTTGTGCTCGAATTTTGACGTATAGATTATGTCCCATAAATATTAGACGCGATTCATGTTGGGTGATGCGGGTGGTCAAATCATTCTCTCAAATAGTTCGGAAAGTTCTTCAAATCAATGATAAACAACAATCATCCGTAGAAGATCACATTGTTGTTTCGGAACATGAAGTACACGAGTGGCTTCAAATGGTCTCTAAGTAGCCGAACATAATCATTTTCGGTCAACAATTGGTTCATTTGGACCAGAGGACCCAGTTATTTTATGTAAACATAACCCACGCCACTAGAGAGCCACCGCCAAATTCATAGGGCCGTGTTGGCAAATTTGGTCTTGCCTTCGTCGGGTTTGCGCCACGCTCGAATCCTACGATCAGCTCTTGCCAACTGAAATTGGGACTCGTTAGACTAGCCTTTGGTTTTCTGGTTGTCTAGGGTCCAACCTATAAGGTCACACGAGCACGGTACAGGCGCTGAAGGGGATGTCGTACTGTTAGCAAAGGAACAGGCGTCCCAGAGTCCGTTAACGCCAAATTTCGCGTCACTGTCCTAAAGAATACATTCGCCGAACGTCCCACATTGATTTCTGCGCTTATTTCATGCAGTGTTGATTGTCTGTTAGCACTAACAACTCGACGCAAACGCCGCTGCTCTCGATCGTTAAGTGAAGACCGTCGGCCACTGCGTTGTCTGTCGTGAGATTTAATTCCTGAAATTTTGTAATCTCATCACACTCTTACTCTGTGGATCTAGGAATGTTGAACACCATGATTTCTGATGAGGAATATCCCACGTGTCTAGCTCCAGCTACTAATCCGCGTTCGCCGGCCGAAGTGGCCGTGCGGTTAAAGGCGCTGCAGTCTGGAACCGCAAGACCGCTACGGTCGCAGGTTCGAATCCTGCCTCGGGCATGGATGTTTGTGATGTCCTTAGGTTAGTTAGGTTTAACTAGTTCTAAGTTCTAGGGGACTAATGACCTCAGCAGTTGAGTCCCATAGTGCTCAGAGCCATTTGAACTAATCCGCGTTCAAAGTCTGTTTGATTCCCATCGTGCGGCCACAATCACGTGGGAAAACTTTTCACTTGAGCCACATGAGTATAGGTAACAGCTCCGCCAATGCGCTACCCTTTTACGTTCGGGAGAGGAGTGCCAAGCGGGAGGTGACCATGAGAAAACGATTGAATAACAAACGAAGGGATAACGTTCTACGAGTCGGGGTGTGGAACGTCAGAAGATTGGGCGTGATGTGGAAGCTAGACAGTCTCAAAAGGGAAATGCCAAGGCTCAATTTAGATAAAGTAGGGATTAGTGAAGTGAAATGTATGGGAGACAAAGATCTCTGGTCAGATGAGAAAGGGTAATATCAACAGCAGAGAATGTTTTACTGTGAACAGTTCGGTGATAGGTGGGACGTTGGTCACAAGAAAACGCAAACGCAGGCTTGTAGTTCACATAGAGTCATTGTACACATCCCCAAAAATAGCTGTACAAAATCTTTCACAAATCGACCTTCCAATAGCCACCAATAACAAATATAATTAAAAACCTTGTACGGTCTTTATAAGATTATATGGAATAAAACAAGTTAAGTGAAGATCCTTCCTTTTAAGTAAATAACAAATAGTCCCAGATAAATACAGATGACAAGCATAATTGCCGGCATATTCAACAGGAGTTTACTGGGACTACATCCCCATTGGCAAAAAAAGAAACAGTACAGAATACTAAATAACAAATTTTAAGTAAAAAAGGAAAATCCCTACTGGAGTCTTAAAATAATAAACAGATCATAGAACAACGGAATTATACTAGTTATACAGGGTGAGTCACTAACTACTGCCACCCAGAATAATTCCGAAAGTATGATAGGAGCTGAAAAGTTTGTGGGACAAAACTTGTATGGGACAACGGTGCCCATAAAATGATGTTTTTTGTTGCTAGGTGGGGTCACTTCAGAGATACGAAGGTCAACTTTGTTTTTTTTTTTAATGGGATTCTATAGTTTGGTACTTATTTTCTGACAGCGGATATAGAGACGAATCCAATTATGTGTAACAGTAAGGTCTTTGAAGGTCAACGAAGGTCACGAAAGTGGCATGAACGTCCAATAACGGAAAGTGGTCGAAGTGATGGCCATTGGTATCAATGCAGTGCTTCAATCTTCTTATCATGGATTGAGTGGTTGTCCTTATCACATCGGCACATATCGAAGCACAAAAATGGTTCAAATGGCTCTTAACACTATGGGACTTAACATCTGCGGTCACCAGTCCCCTAGAACTTAGAACTACTTAAACCTAACTAACCTAAGGACATCACACACATTCATGCCAGAGACAGGATTAGAACCTGCGACCGTAGCGGTCACGTGGTTCCAGACTGTACCGCCTAGAACCTCACGGCCACAACGGCCGGCTCGAAGCACATGCTCAAAAATGTTCAAATGTGTGTGAAATCTTATGGGACCTAACTGCTGAGGTCATAAGTCCCTAAGCGTGCACACAACTTAACCTAAATTATCCTAAGGATAAACACACACACCCATGCCCGAGGGAGCACTCGAACCTCCGCCGGGACCAGCCGCACAGTCGATGACTGCAGCGCCCTAGACCTGCTCGGCTAATTCCGCGCGGCGAAGCACATGCTCTGACAATTCTCTCTCGCATATCTTCAGGTGTAGTTGGAATGTCTTTATAAACAATATCCTTCACTAATCCCCACAAGGAAAAATCCAGAGGCGTCAAGTCTGGTGACCGAGCCGGCCACGACACGTCTCCTCCGCGTCCAATCCAGCGATTTGGGAATTGTCTCTGCAACTCATTACTAGCCATCAGCAGAAAATATGCCGGATACCACATTCTGTTCCTTGTTGCTGAAGGTATTTCTTCCAATAACAGACCTAATGTTTCCTGCAGGAATGTGGTGTACTTCTTAACATCAAGATTTCCTTCGGTGAAATAGGGGCATATAATTCTTTCCTCAAGAATCCCATACCACACATTCACCGACCACGGTTTTGGTGTGCAACTTGCCGCATCCAACATGGATTTTCAGTTTCCCAATAACGCATGTTATGCAAGTTAACATTTCCATTCTTCGTGAATGTAGCCACGTCAGTAAATAAAATCCAGTTAATAAATGTGTCATCCCTCTGAATCTGAAGCTGAGCTCAGCAGCAGAATTCAATGCTACACTTACAATGCGTACCAGTTAATTCTTGGAGGAGACTGATATGATAAGGATGACATTTATGGCGATGCAGAACACGAACAACACTACTCTCGCTCATGCCAGATTCCCTTGCGATTTGACGCGAACTAACATTAGGACCTCGAACCACAGTGGCGAGAGTACCAATTTCTGATTCCTCGTTAGTAACTTTCTTTTGCCGGACATGTTTCCAATGCTTTGAAGATCCAGCTGTTCTCAATTTATCATACATATATTTAAATGTACGACGTGTAGGTTGAGTACGTTTAGAATACCTTTACATCAACTTGTTCTTCGAAGGAATACATCATTCGCATTCGCTTGATTTGATGATACTAGTCTGACCGTTCCTAGTAGTGTTGTAATGCGAAACCGTCGACTAGTGTTTACTTGTCAATGCACCTTAGATGGATACGCCGTGTTCGGCGACTATTTACTAATTGCACGATATACGAGAGAGTATTGTCAGAGTATATTCTTCAACATCTGCCGAAGTGATAAGTAATAGCAGGCGAGGGTGGTCGAACGGTTCTAGGCGCTACAGTGCGGAAGCGCGCGACCGCTACGGTCGCAGGTTCGAATCCTGCCTCGGGCATTGATGTGTGTGATGTCCTTAGGTTAGTTGGGTTTAAGTAGTTCTAGGTTCTAGGGGACTGATGACCTCAGAAGTTAAGTCCCATAGTGCTCAGGGCTATTTGAACCATTTGACCATTGGATTCGTCTCAGTAGCCGCTGTCGGAAAATAAGTACCAGACTATAGCACCCTCTAAAATCAAAGTTGACCTTCATATCTCTGAAGCAACTTCACCTAGCAAAAAAAAAAAAAAAAAAAAAAATTATGAGCGCCGTTGTCCCATGCAACATTTGTCCCACAATCTTATCAGCTACCATACTTTCGGAGTTATTCTACGTGGCAATATGGCAATATTTAGTGACTCACCCTGTATAGTGACTTATTCCACTGAACTCATTCGTGAAATCCCTTTCAACTATGACAGTATTTAGGCAGAAAAGACACTTACTTAATACGAGGGTTGACTGAAAAGTAATGCCTCCACTTTCTTAACTCTTCAAGAGTTGGCAGCATTGATGAGGCAGGTACTGGCTTCCGTAACCTCTTCTCTACAGTTCCAGTTGGCGGCAAACCTTAGCATTAAACGGTTGTGTTGTTACAGTGTAAAGTTTGGAGCCCTGCACAGACGATCGGTCAATGCAATTTAAGCAATGTGCAGTCACTGAAGTCTTGACAGCAGAAGGTGTCACACCAAAGGAGATTCATCAGAGAATGAAAGCAGTTTATGGTGATTGTGTTGATGCGAGCACTTTGTGTCTCAACATCTTTGAAGATCTGACTTGCGTGACAGACAAAGAGTTGGACGTCCTGTAACAGCAACCACCGAGTTTGACAAGCAAAATGTTGACAGTTTGATTCAGGACGATGGTCGTATCACTCGGAGAGAAATTGCAAGCACAATCAGCATTTCACAAGAACGTGTGGGTCACTTTATTGCTTTGCTTGGCTATCGGAAGATCTGTGTACGATGGGTACCCCGGATGCTGACTCCTGAAATGAAAGGGCACAGACTTGACTGTCACCACCATACGCCATCCTCCATACAGTCCGTATTTAGCATCGTCTGACTTACATCTGTTCCCGATAGTGGAAGACGATTTTCAGGGTCGTCATTATGTTTCTGATGAAGACGTTGAGAGAACTGTGAGACTGTGGCTGGGGGACAGAATGTCGACTTCTTTCGTGACGGCTTTAGGAAACTTGTTTATCGTTGGCAGAAATGTATCCAAGTGGCTGGAGATTATGCGGAAAAGTGAACATTGGTAATTAAAGATCACATTCTGAGCATTATTTCTGTGTTTGATTTATTAAAATATTCCCATCTAAACCCAATTAACGAAGTTAGATGAATTACTTTTCATTGAAACCTCGTTGTCAGTTTAAGTTCCACGCAACAGCGGACACAGCCCAACGGATGACTCATTCTAAAACAAGAGTGACTAAACTACTAGCAACAGGGGACACACCTTGGCGCAGCCCGAATACGTTTAGGAGAGGAATCGCTAGATAATTACGAGAGAGAATACTCAACTTCTGTCAACTACTGGGACCAGCAGCAACTCAAACAGGATACAGCCAAGGAACGTCGAGCGTCACTAAGATGTGGCTGGCCGAGCTAACGCCGTTCAAACACATTTCAGTCAAGGTGCCGCCCCCTGTATTGCTCAATCCGGAACAGACTGTGACCGCCGCCCGTAATACATTGTAACAAAAAGAAAGGGCAGACAACCAAACCAAAGGACACAACACGAACCCTCTTATTTCAGTTATGCCTGCCTTTAAGTTTAATACCCTTAACACATGCAGGACCACAAACAAATAGCATGGAAAACTATTCACTCCTTATAACTCATAATATTATAATTCCAATCCCAAAGAAAACAGGTGTTGACAGATGTGAAAAATTACCGAACTGTCAGTTTAATAAGCCACGGCTGCAAAATACTGATGCAAATTCTTTAGAGACGAATGGAAAAACTGGTAGAAGCCGACCTCGGGGAAGATCAGTTGGGATTCCGTAGAAATGTTGGAACACGTGAGGCAATACTGACCCTACGACTTGTCTTAGAAAATGGATTACGGAAAGGCATGCCTACGTTTCTAGCATTTGTAGACTTAGAGAAAGTTTTTGCCAATGTTGACTGGAAAACTCTCTTTCAAATTCTGAAGGTGGCAAGAGTAAAATATAGGGAGTGAAAGGCTATTTGCAATTTCTACAGGAACCAGATTGCAGTTATAAAAGTCGAGGGGCATGAAAGGGAAGCAGTGGTTGGGAAAGGAGTGAGACAGGGTTGCAGCCTCTCCCCGATGTTAATCAATATGTATATTGAGCAAGCACTAAAGGAAACAAAAGAAAAATTTGGAGTAGGTATTAAATTCCATCGAGAAGAAATAAAAACTTTGAGGTTCGCCGATGACATTGTAATTCTATCAGAGACACCAAAGGACTTGGAAGAGCAGTTGAACGGAATGGACAGTGTCTTGAAAGGAGGATATAAGATGAACATCAACAAAAGCAAGACGATGGTAATGGAATGTAGTCGAATTAAATCGGGTGATGCTGCGGGAATTAGATTAGGAAATGAGACACTTAAAGTATTAAAGGAGTTTTGCTATTTGGGGAGCAAAATAACTGATGATGGTCGAAGTAGAGAGGATATAAAATGTAGACTGGCAATGGCAAGGAAAGCATTTCTGAAGAAGAGAAATTTGTTAACATCGAGTATAGATTTAAGTGTCAGGAAGTCGTTTCTGAAAGTATTTGTATGGAGTGTAGTCTTGTATGGAAGTGAGACGTGGACGACAAGTAATTTAGACAAAAAGAGAATAGAAGCTTTCGAAATGTGGTGCTACAGAAGAATGCTGAAGATTATATGGGTAGATCACATAACTAACGAGGAGGTATTGAATAGCAGTGGAAAGAAGAGAAGTTTGTGGCACAACTTGACTAGAAGAAGGGATCGGTTGGTAGGGTATATTCTGAGGCATCAAGGTATCACCAATTTAGTATTGGAGGGCAGCGTGGATGGTAAAAATCGTAGAGGGAGACCAAGAGATGAATACACTAAGCAGATTCAGTAGGATGTAGGTTGCAGTAGGTACTGGGAGATGAAGAAGCTTGCACAGGATAGAGTAGCATGGAGAGCTGCATCAAACCAGTCTCTGGACTGAAGACCACAACAACAACAACAACAACTCATAATTCCTTACGCTTACAGGCAGATCCCAATAAGTCCGGAGAAATTAACGGCCTGCCGAAAACCCATATTACAAGACACCAACATTACAAGCACGCTGTCTTCACGCTAAACATGACCTGCGTAGTATCCTAGAATGACTCACGCAGCCTTCACGGTACTCACGCTTAGTGGCCGCGCGGTGTGGCTGCGCGGTTTGAGGCGCCATGTCACGGACCGCGCGGCCCCTCCCGCCGGAGGTTCGAGTCCTCCCTCGGACATGGGTGTGTGTGTTGTTCTTAGCGGTTAGTTTAAGAAGTGCGTAAGTCTAGGGACTGATGATCTCAGCAGTTTGGTCCCTTAGGAATTCACACACATTTGAGCATTTGAAACACAACTTCAAAGAAATAGCTGATGCCCACCGTTAATAGCTGTAAGCGACGAGAATCCATATAGCATACATAAGCATCCAGCATCAGGTCGTGCAATATACACACTTGACAGTGCATGGGAGGCCACCACCGCCAGCCTGCCGCCTACACACACCTTAAATCACAACACAGTGCCGCGAGCAACCAACTCACCTCCGAAACGGTCACTCCAAGACTCGCCAACATAACATGCGCCCAAGCAACGGCCAAGCACGGCCACTAGAGCCCCATAGAGGAAACCAAGAGAGCCATTGCCTGAAGTACCGCCCTTTAATAGCGCCAGAAGAGGAAAACCAAAGACAAAACTCACATTCCAGGTCGAACGGGATTACTGCCCGGTCTAGATAAGAGAATCACTGGCACCTGCAACTCCCCCATGGCTCAGTAGGATTGTTCTCATCGGAGTCGACAGCAAACCGACACCGACAACGATTGATCAGGTATACATGCCGACGTCGCAGGCTGAAAATGAAGAGACAGAGAAAGTACATGCGGATATTGAAAGGGTAGTACAGAGCGTGGGGTACTGGAATGCGGTTGTAGGGGAAGGGGTACAAGAAACGGTTCCAGGAGAATATGGACTTAGAACTAGGACTGAAAAAGGAGAAGGACTAACTGATTTCTGTGATAAATTTCAGCTAGTAATAGCGAATACTCTGTTCAGGAATCACAGGAGAAAGAGGTACACATGGAAAAGGTCGGTTGATGCGGAAAGATATCGGTTGGACTACATCATGGTCAGACAGAGATATCGAAATCAGATACTGGATTGTAAGGCGTAGGCAGGATCAGATATAGACTCGGATCACAATTTAGTAGTGATGAAGAGTAGGCTGAATTTTAAGAGATTGGTCAGCAAGAATCAAAATGCAAAGAAGTGGGACACGAAAGTTCTAAAGAATGGCGAGATACGCTTGAAGTGCCCTGAGCCTATAGATACGGCAATAAGGAATATCTCAGTAGGCAGTACAGTTGAAGACGGATGGACACCTCTAAAGAGGGCAATCATAGAAATGGTAACAAAGAGTACGCACAGAGCAGATAACTAGGAGGAAACCATGTGTAACAGAAAAAATGCTTCAGTTGAACAAAGAAAGAAGAAAATACAAAAACGTTCCGGGAATTACAGGAATGCAGAAATACGTACAGGGAAGCTGAAATAAAAGGGATTCTTGAAAAATGTGAAGAAATGAAATAATTGTCGGAAGGACTGATTCCGCATATAGGAAAGTCAAAACAACCTTCGGTGAAGTCAATGGAAAGGGCAGTAACATTAAGAGTGCAACGGGAATTCCACTGTGAAATGCAGGGGAGAGAGCAGATAGCTGGAAAGAGTACATTGAAGGCCTCTATGAGCGGGATTTGTCTGATGTGGTAGAAGAAGAAACAGGAGTTGATTTGGAAGAGGTAGCCCATACAGTATTAGAATCAGAATTTAAAAGAACTTTGGACGATTTAAGATCAAATCAGGCACAAGGGATAGATAACTTTCTGTTCAAATGTGTGTGAATCCCTAAGGGACCAAACTGCTGAGTTCATTGGTGACTAGATTTACACACTACTTAAATAAACTTATCCTAAGAACAAAACACGCACAACCATGCCCGAGGGAGGACTCGAACATCGGGCGGGAGTGGCTGCGCAATTCGTGACATGGCACCTCAAACCGCGTGACCATTCCACGCGGTAATAACTTTCTATCGGAGTTTCTAAAATCAATGGTGGAAGCGCAAATAACGCGACTATTCATGTTGGTGTGTAGAATGTATGTCTGGCGATGTACCATCTGACTTTGGGAAAAATATCATCCACACAATTTTGAAGACTGAAAGACATGTCGAGTGAGAGAATAATCGCAAAGTCAGCTTAACAGCTCACGCATCCAAGATGCTGAGATGCTGACAGGAATCATGAATAATATATAGAAAAGTGGAAAAGAAAATTGAGGATGAGTTAGATGATGATCAGTTCGGCTTTAGAAAGTTATAAGAACCAGAGAGGCAATTCTGTAATTGCGGTTGATAATGAGGGGCAAGACCAAAGGAAACTAAAAACACTTTCATTTGTCGACCTGCAAAAAGCGTTTGACAACGTCAAATGGTGAAAAATGATAGAAAATTTAAGAAAAATTAGCGTAAAATGGTGCAGGATGTTCGAAACTCTGAGAAAAACAGGGTAAACTACAGGGAGAGGCATGTAATATACAATGTGTATACACTATGTGATCACCCCAAAAACATACGTTTTCCATATTAAGTGCACTGTGTGCCACCTACTGACAGGTACTCCATATCAGCAGCCTCAGTAGTCATTAGGCATCGTGAGAGAGCAGAATGTGGCTCTCCGCGGAATCGTGGACTTCGAACGTGGTCAGGTGAAGGTGTCACTTGTGTCAGATTTCTGTATGAGAGATTTCCACACTCCTAAACATCCCTAGGTCCATTGTTTCCGATGTGATAGTGAAGTGGAAAGGTGAGGGGACACGTACAGCACAAATGCTTACAGGCCGACCTCGTCTGTTGACTGGCAGAGACAGCCGACAGTTGCAGAAGGTAGTAATGTGTACTAGGCAGACATCTATCCAAACCATCACACTGGAATTCCAAACTGCATCAGGACCCCCTGTAAGTACGATGGCAGTTAGGCGGGAGATGAGAGAACTTGGATTTCATGGTCGAGCGGCTGCTCGCAAGACACACATGACGTCGGCAAATGCCAAACAACGCCTCGCTTGGCGTAACGAGCATAAACATTGGACGATTGAACAATGGAAAAGCGTTGTGTGGAGCAAAGAATCACGGTACACAACGCGGCGATCCGATGGCTAGGTGTGGGTATGGCGAATGCGCGGTGAACGTCATCTGCCAGCGTGTGTAGGTGCCAACAGTAAAATTCGGAGGTGGTGGTGTGGTCGTGTTTTTCATGGAGGGAGCTAGCACTCCGTTGTTGTTTTGCGTGGCACTATCACAGCACAGGTCTAAATTGATGTTTTAAGCACCTTCTTGCTTCCCACTGTTGAAGACAAATACGGGGATGGCGAATGCATCTTTCAACGCGAACGAGCACTGTTCATAAGCACGGCCTGTGGCAGAGTGGTTAAACGACAATAACATTCCTGTAATGGACTGGCCTGCACAGAGTCCGCACCTGAATCCTATACAACACCTTTGGGATCTTTTGGATCGCCGACTTGGTGCCAGGCCTCACCGTCAAACAACGATGCCTCTACTCAGTGCAGCACTGGGTAAGGGAAAGACTGCCATTCCCCAAGAAACCTTTCAGCACCTGTCTGAACGTATGGCTGCGATAGTGGAAGCTGTCATCAAAGCTAAGGGTGGGCCAATGCCATATTGAATTCCAGCGTTATCGATGGAGGGCGCCACAAACTGGTAAGTCTTTCCAGGCAGGTATCCGGATACTTTTGATTACATACTGTATAAGAGACAAGGGGGAACAACAACAGTAGACAACCAAGAAAAAAGTGCACCTGTTAAAAAGAGTGTAAGACAGGCTTGTAGTCCTTCGAGCCCTACTGTTCAGTCTATATATCGAAGAAGCTATGATGGATAGAAAGGTTCAGGTACGCAATTAAAATTCAAGGTGAAAGGATATTCTGATGACATTGCTGTCCTAAGTGAAAGTGAAGATGAATTACATGATCTGCCAAATGGAATGATCTAATGAGAACAGAATATGGATGAGAGTAAATCGAACAAAGACAAACGTAATGAGAAGTAGTAGAAATGAGTAGGGCGAGAAACACGAAGTAGATGAAGTTGAGGAATTCTGCTACCTAGGCAGCAAAATAACCAGTGACGGACGGAGCAAGGAGCGCTTCAAAAGCAGACTAGCTCTGGCAAAAATGGCATTTCCGACCGAGAGAAGTCTACTGGTATCAAATATAGGCCGTAATTTGAGGAAGAAATTTCTGAGAATGTACGTATGGAGCACAACTTTGTATGATAGTGAAACATGGACAGTGGAAAACCGGAACAGAAGAGAATCGAAGCATTTGGGATGCTGTGCTACAGACGAATGTTGAAAATTATGTGGACTGGTAAGGTAAGGAATGAAGAGAGGAAAGGAATATGTGGAAAACACTGAGAACGAGGAGGTGCAGGATGATAGGACATCAGGGAATGACCTCCATGGTACTAGAGGGAACAGTAGAGGGCAGAACCTGTAGAAGACGACAGTGACTGGAATACATCCAGCACATAATTGAGGACGTATGATACAGGTTCTATTCTAAGACAAAGAGGTCGCAGAGGAGAGGAATTCGTAGCTGGCCGCATCAGACTAGTCAGAAGACCGAAGACACGAAAAAAAGGAAATGAATGATGAATCCTATACACGATGAGTCACCTAACGTTACCGCTGGATATATTTCGTAAACCACATCAAATACTGACGAACCGACTCCACAGACCGAACGTGAGGAGAGGGGCTAGTGTAATTGTTTAATACAGGCTTGTATTAAACAATTCACGGAAGTATGTTTTTTAACACAAAACTACGTTTTTTAAATGGAACCATGTTAGTTTTGTTAGCACTCTGAACATATAAACAAATACATAATCAGTGCCGTTTGTTGCATTGTAAAATGTTAATTACATCCGGAGATATTGTAACCTAAAGTTGACGCTTGAGTACCACTCCTCCGCTGTTCGATCGTGTGTATCGGAGAGCACCGAATTACGTAGGGATCCAAAGGGAACGGTGATGGACCTTAGGTACAGAAGAGACTGGAACAGCACATTACGTCCACATGCTAAGACCTTTTTATTGGTCTTTTTCACTGACGCTCATGTACATTACCATGACGGGTGAGGTACACGTACACACGTGGTTTCCGTTTTCAATTACGGAGTGGAATAGAGTGTGTCCCGACATGTCAGGCCAATAGATGTTCAATGTGGTGGCCATCATTTGATGCACACAATTGCAATCTCTGGCGTAATGAATGTCGTACACGACGCAGTACATCTGGTTTAATGTCGCCGCAGGCTGCCACAATACGTTGTTTCATATCCTCTTGGGTTGTAGGCACATCACGGTACACACGGTACATGATGGCCACCAGTTTGAACATCTATTGGCGTGACATGTCGGGACACACTCTATTCCACTCCTTAATTGAAAACGGAAACCACGTGTGTACGTGTACCTCACCCGTCATGGTAATGTACATGTGCGTCAGTGAAAAAGACCAGTAAAAAGGTGTTAGCATGAGGACGTAATGTGCTGTTCCAGTCTCCTCTGTACCTAAGGTCCATCACCGTAATTCGGTGGTCTCCGATACACACGATCGAACAGCGGAGGAGTGGTATACTCAAGCGTCAACTTTAGGTTACAATATCTCCGGTTGTAATTAACATTTTACAATGCAACAAACGGCACTGATTACGTATTTGTTTATATGTTCAGATGTGCTAACGAAACTCACGGGGTTCCAATTAAAAAAACGTAGGTTTGTGTTAAAAAACATACTTACGTGCATTCTTTTATGGTTTGTATTAACCAATTACACCGGCCCCTCTCCTCACGTTCGGTCTGTGGAATCGATTCGTCAGTATTTGATGTGGTTTACGAAATATATCCAGCGGTAATGATAGGTGACTCACCCTGTATTACCGACATCTGGGTATGTGGATATCGCTGTCTCAAGACTAGCTCTCTCTCTCTCTCTCTCCCTCTCTCCCTCTCTCTCTCTCTCTCTCTCTCTCTCTCTCTCTCTCTCTATATATATATATATATATATATATATATATATATATATATATATATATAAGAAATTACTGTGAGAGTTGATGGTAAAGAACCATCACCCATCAGAAACCTTCCGGGGAACTCAGCTGAATAACTGCGAGCAAATATGGGATACCACATTTATAGGTGCGTCATATGCGTGAGAGGCGTTCACGGATGTCCGGGGCGGTGAAAGCAACCGTTCTAAAAACGCGGAAACACCTGGTTTCGAGTCATCGTTCGGCAGTAACTTTCACATGTCGCCGTTGCATTTAATGCAATGCCCGTACGCAGCTTATATCTGAAAATTTCTCTTTCAGAAATTGTTAAGCTATTTTTCGGTGTTGTCTTTTCACTAACTAAATACCGTTTCTTCCTAACATAGAAGAAAGTTCACGAACATAATCCTTCCTTCCAACCAAAGAGGTGTAAAGTACTTACCGTGACATGGGCCACATCCGAACCACTTCTTGGAAACGTAACAACTGACGACAGTCACAGTAATTGGGGATCTGGACCACATACTCTGGGAGTGTGCTGTTAGACAAGATGTTACAGACCACGATTGTAACGTGTTTAGTAATAGACGAGTCTATAAATAATAAGAAATGAGAATGTGTGTTTCAAAGATGCACTTTTTGACACCCGAAAAAATCATCTTTAAAGAGGTGCAAATCTATATGGCCGAAAGACAATAAAAGACCAAAGGCAACGACAACGTGTCGCACCACGGGAGAACATATACTCACAACCTTCTCAAGCACTACATGCTTAACTGTAGTGCCTGTGTTGTTCTAATGTACTTTGCAATGTCCTTCACATGAGGACAAGATCGGTGACATATCGAAGTCTGAGTCATACCGGGGAGCGTTCTCTGTTGGTTAACGTGGCTAAGGCGACCGTTCGTGTCAAGCGGAAATGCGGGTTCGATTCCCAGTGCGGTAGAAATTTTCGTTGACACCAATGCATAGTACACCCCCAGTTCACCAACATTTTCTAATGCGGATACGATTGTCGTACTTCCGTAAATAGCCAGGAGATGAAGTTCGGAGATGACCAAGAAAAACGTCGTCAGACGCAGATAGTCATCTCTCAATCACTTAAACTCGGATGGAACAGCAGCGTAGCCCTTCTGAATCCAGAATTGTGCCTCAGCGTGACGGGGGCTAACTATTAAAGGAATACAGAAAAAAAGGATAAAAGGATATCTAGTTTTGTTCTGATACGAAGTGCAGCAGTATGGTGTTGTGTACTGCTGTGTAATATAGTGTGTAAGGTGGACGTGTCATTTTTTCATTCTTATAAGTTATCGATGTGCTCGTCAGAGAGAGAGCAAGTTAGGTTACTGTTAAACAATCTTTGGTCTTGATGTTGCACAATCTTTACCCATTCTGATTCATTCCTAGTTGAAGTGTGGTAGGTGATGCACGTATTCAGTATTGCTGTGTTGACTTGTGGTTGTATCTACTAGATGAATAAGATTTTTTGTAAAGGACGTCATGGATGAATATGACATATATTGGAAGGAAAAAGAAGCAAGCAGCCAGTCCAAATGATTGGCAGTTGGTTAAATTCCTAAGATCACAGAGGGAGAGAGACAACCCCACTTCCCTGAGTCACGCATTAAGATATCAACTGATTACACAGTTTGCACCCTTTTCAAATCATCGTTCACTTTCCCAAGCATATTATTCTTCAGATCAGCATTACGTGTGAGAATTATGCGAAATTTTCCTCTGCCTTTTTTGAATACATACTTCATTCTAAAATCGTTTTCTTGGAATACCATTTCGTAGGAATAGTTACTCTTCCCATACCACTCTTATAATAAAGAAGGTTTATCATTACGCATCACCACATTGTACCATGTGACACACAACAGCTTGAACATGTACTGAGTAATGGATATCTAACTGAGCTGCTACCTGCTTGGTTTTTGTTGTGCTTTTGAGAAATTTCCAACACTGTTGTCAAGACGCGAGGTAAGTGTAAAGTTTTATTGGTGCCAGATAATTGTTTTACTTTAGTTGCTTATTTAATATAATGACAAGTTGTACTCATACAGTTACAGCTCAATTCAAATTAGGTTCTGTTTAGTCAATGGTTAGTATACGAGTTTTAAGATCGATAACGGCTTGTGTGTGTACAGTTTTGTGAGGTAAAGTTGGGCTGATTTTCATACAGAAACATATAGTGGTGAGGCTACAGGTGTTATGGGTGAGGAGTAGTTTAGGACAGTAAGTTACAAAATGTCGTACTTAGCAATATAGCATAGTACAGTAGATCATTAACATTAGACTTCTGGATTCTGATAAAAATTCTGTGTGCGAGATTACCAGACGGTAATATATTGCTTTTGAAAGATATTTAAAATATTTTTGAGGCAGACATTTTATGTACATTTTTCACCTAAACAGCATAATGCTTTAATTTTATAAAAATTTTATATTTTATATCCCTCTACACTGTTGTTGTTGTTGTTGTTGTTGTTGTCTTCAGTACTGAGACTGGTTTGATGCAGCTCTCCATGCTACTCAATCCTGTGCAAGCTTCTTCATCTCCCAGTACTTACTACAACCTACAACCTTCTGAATCTGCTTAGTGTATTCATCTCTTGGTCTCCCTCTACGATTTTTACTCTCCACGCTGCCCTCCAATGCTAAATTTGTGATCCCTTGATTTCTCAGAACATTTCCTATCAACCGGTCCCTTCTTCTTGTCAAGTTGTGCCACAAACTCCTCTTCTCCCCAATTCTATTCAGTACCTCCTCATTAGTTATGTGATCTACCCATCTAATCTTCAGCATTCTTCTGTAGCACCATATTTCGAAAGCTTCTATTCTCTTCTTGTCAGAACTATTTATCGTCCATGTTTCACTTCCATACATGGCTACACTCCATACAAATACTTTCAGAAACGACTTCGTGACACTTTAATCTATACTCGATGTTAACAAATTTGTCTTCTTCAGAAACGCTTTCCTTGCCATTGCCAGTCTACGTTTTATATTCTCTCTACTTCGACCATCATCAGTTATTTTGCTCCCCAAATAGCACAACTCCTTTACTACTTTAAGTGTCTCATTTCCTAATCTAATTCCCTCAGCACCACCCGACTTCATTCGACTACATTCCATTATCTTCGTTTTGCTTTTGTTGATGTTCATCTTATATCCTCCTTTCAAGACACTGTCCATTCCGTTCAACTGCTCTTCCAAGTCCTTTGCCGTCTCTGACAGAATTACAATGTCATCGGCGAACCTCAAAGTTTTTATTTCTTCTCCATGGACTTTAATACCTACTCCGAATTTTTCTTTTGTTTCCTTTACTGCTTGCTCCTGTTCTGGTATCTAGAAAACAGAACAGAGGAAAATAGCCAATTAAATTTTGTTCATCAACCAGCCGGTGATATGACTCAATAGATATGCTTTTGTGTAGGTGCTTCGGAGTGTACATGGGCTGACTCATGAAGTTTAGTGAACTGTTGCACAGTTAGGTAGTTGACACAGGCCACAATGGAGAGTCGCTGAGGGATGTAGTCAGAATGCATTAGCTGGAGAGCGGGCGGCTGCTCAGCAAGCCGTCACAAAGCGCGGCGGTGTACAAACCGCAGAGTGGCTGTCGGCTCAAACGTGGGAGCCGGCTGTAGGAGGCTGTGGTCGTGACAAGGCTGGGGGTCGGCCCTGCGGGGGTGGAGGCTGGCGGCTGGCGACTGGCGCACACCCTGGGGACGTGGCGTGGCTGGCTGGCGTGGCGGCGCGGCCGCCGGGGACTGCTTTGAGTGGCGCCAGTTAACACGCGGCCGGCATTAGCCGCCAGCCGTCACCGCCGGCGACTTCTGTCACACACACACACACACACACTCACATACACACACTTCCATTCACTTGTGCATTTACTAATTATAGTTTTACATGAGATCTGCATCACGGCATCTGCTATAGCCCGTATGTAAACTAAAGAGCGATTAGCGCTTGTGTTGAGGGAGGTGGTCTTTCCCCCAAGACTGCAACTTCCATCTCGGATGACTAACAACTTACTCTTTAAGTGCAAGGTCACAAGTTTAATCATTAGTAAGACTCAATTGAAAGTGTAGTGTTAACAGTTATGACAGAAAAAATATTAGCTGATAATGACTCAGCATGTGCATCAGGAGGGCGACAGAGAAATAAACGTCTGAGTGGTGCGGAGACAAACTTGTATGGGATGTATGTATTACAGTTCACAAGATGGGCATCTTCGACAGTCAAGAAATGTTCAAAGCAAAGCATTAAGTTACAGTGAGTCCAGAAAGTATTCGTCTAGTTGTAATTTTTTTAAAAAGCTAAGTATATGTCACGTGAAAGGAAGGGAACATAAAATGTGAACGTCCGGCCATATGCAACGAACCTTGGTAAGTCATTTTTATTGATGGAAAAGGAAATAAATACATCCATAACGATAACTAATTGGACAAAATGGAGAATTTATTCAAGGGCTACTTCAAAAAGTAATCGTCCACTCATTTCTTTTTAAATTTGCAAACTGAAAATATGATTTCAGTTACAAAAATTAATATTTAGTGGGGTTTCCCTTTACAGCTGTTGCTACTTGTACTCGTCTGGGCGTCGACGAGACCAAGTTGGCCGTCAGAGAGGCTGGAATTTTGTCCCATTCATCTTGAAGTTCTTTTAGGTCTCTCTTGTCAGAAATGTGTCTTCTCCTGATGCTGTCTTCCAGTACTTTCCAAAGGTAATCAATAGGATTAATGTCTGGGCTCTGAGGAGGGGTGTTAAGTTATTTGCCGGCCGCGGTGGTCTCGCGGTTCTAGGCGCGCAGTCCGGAACCGTGCGACTGCTACGGTCGCAGGTTCGAATCCTGCCTCGGGCATGGATGTGTGTGATGTCCTTAGGTTAGTTAGGTTTAAGTAGTTCTAAGTTCTAGGGGACTGATAACCACAGCAGTTGAGTCCCATAGTGCTCAGAGCCATTTTTTTGTTAAGTTATTTTGGGGTATTGTACAGGAGCCACAGCCTAGCCGTATGCTTTGGATCGTTATCTTGTTGAAAAATGTAATTTCCTATCAGATCTAATTTTTCGACTCTAGGATTCAGATTGTCCTTTAAAATGTAGATATAAATATGATGATTCATTGTACCTCATATGAAATGTAATTTTCCACCACCTGCAGCACTCGTACAGCCCCACACCATCAGGGAGCCACCACTGTGTTTAACCGTTCGCACAAGATCGCGTGGCAACATCTCTGCATTCTTCTTACGCCACACCATTCGCCTGCCATCCGACCCGATTACGTTATATTTACTCTCATCACAAAAAATTACTCTATTCCAGAAGTCTTTCTTTTTGAATCTAAGTCCCATCGCAAAATGAAGACGTTTCTTTCGATTCTGTTCACTGACCCAAAATTTCTTCCGCGCTACCCGGCCGTGGTACCCATACATTTTGAAGGTACTTCTGATTGTATTGGCACGTACCTTCTTTCCCCTAGACTCTAACTCCCCAGCCAACTTAGAAGTGCTGATTTTAGGTTTCTTCTTCATTTCCCTCATGATAAATCTCACTTCTGTATCAGTCAAAGTGTGAGGGCCTCTGTACGTGGTTGGTTTCCCAACGATTTTGTTGCACAAAATCGATCTATTATCGACTGAATCGTCGATCTCAGTCTACCAATTACTTTAGCAATCTCGTAAGAAGATTTGCACTCACTATGCAAGCGCAGAATAAGTTTCCTTTCGAGCAGCGTCGTCTCCCTACCCTTATTGCCCATGGCACTAATTGCACTGTATCGGCGCCGTATCGGCATGTTCAGATGGTGGACGAATACTTTATGATCTAGCTCTTGTTTTACATTTTCTATTTTGTTAACCTTTCTGTCGATTTGGTTGTATTTCTTTCCTTGCTTTTCAACAAAAATGACTTACCGAGGTACTTCTTACATGACTAGCTCTTTAGATTTTGTATTCATTTCTTTTCGTGTTGCACAGACTTTGTTTTCTAAAAGATATGCAGCTAGGCGAATACTTCTTGGACTCACTGTACACCATCAACACGGAATGAGAAATGGCGCGTTACAGTGGTCACAAAGATTCGTACCATCAAGGACGAAGGCGAACTCCTTGGGAGTTACAAACCATGGAAGACGTTCACCTAACTATCCACTCTTAAAGAATGCATACCGAAAACTATTGGTGTAACGGGGTGATGAGAACCGATGGAATGTGATGGCGTGCAAACGAATACGAAACAGACTGTCGTGGAGTTTAACTGTGAAATGGGTTATCACTGAAGACTTAGCTGCAGCTAGTGCGATAATATAAGTACGGAAAAAATAAGAAGCTGAATATGTCCAGTGGTTCCCAGTAGTATGAATTGCAGTGTTACACTTTTCAGAAGGGATAGTTTGTTCTTAAAATGTACAATTTTTAGACGCAGACAAGGAATCAAGCAAAAGCAAGCTATTTTGCCCAGCTATTGGCCAAAAGCAATGTTCATACCATAGTTATGGTTCTCTTAAGCCTATTTCCATACTCTTGCTTGTTGTGATGCAAACAGTACCTATAGCCCTTGGTAGATCACGCGCATGAGAGAATCGTAGGGGGCAAGGCACCTACAGCTTCTCACCGCTCAATAAATAAGTTCCCAGAAAATTTACCATCCAGATTAACAGTCGGCATAATTGTATACTTAGGCGTTCAAGACGTTAATAGTAGCTGATCTTGATACAACTCTCTTCATACCTCTAATTGCCAGGATTCATTTCATATGCATTTTATCTTCAAATTTCAGTAGATTGTAGTTGAAAACAAATTCCTTACTGAATGATGGGGTAAACTTGTTTATCTCATCTACAAATTTTTGGAGCGATTCTTCAGTTTGCTGTACATCGTCGAGTTGACGCTTTGTTTGAAATTTCGTAATCGTACGTCTTCCAGCCATCAAGTGCCTCGCTTGAAATCACTGTAATCTGTCACGCGCAGTTTGATGATTATAATGTAGTATGTCACCACGATGCACATCCCGTAAATTGTATTGGGGATCCTGAAAAGGGACAAACACGTTTTTGTAACCGTGCACCGTGCCCCCTTTTGAATATCCGTAATGTTTCGTATGCACTCTAATGCACTACACAGTCATATTGCTGTGGAAAATTTCGGAATTTGTTGTTTTATTTTTTATTTTTTTTATGCTGCGGATGATCTTCTATACCTTTAATTATATTCTCTTTGGACAATGATTTTCCTTTGCTTCGTTTCACTGGAGACGGAGTTTGTGGCTCCCTGCTCGGCAAGGATGATGATTTACAATGATCGACGACTGTTTCAGTATCGCTCTTACTTCTTAAGCACGTATTGTTATTATTGTACTCCTCAGGTACATATTCGGCACAGTCGAACTTATACGACACCACACATTCCACTGACTCATTCTGAAAAACACTAATATTCCGTCAGGCACTACATTCTCACTCTTCGACATTTCTTCGGTTCCTTTCTGACGAAATGTCAACTTTGGCAACTGTTGTTGCAGATATAAAGCAATGTTTGCTTTATTTATCGTTGCCATTACTCTGCTTTGCATCAACACCTCTATTACTGTAGCACTGTTGTGAGTTACTCGTCGACTAAGTAATTCAACAACTTGCCGTAGCTTTTTTAAAATAATGTTTTGAACATGGCTGCTTGGTAAGCGACCGTTTACAAAGTAAAATTAAAGCAATAGCAACCCTCGGTCGGAAAAAGGAAGTCTTTTACCCAGATTTCGGCACTGCTATGAGTGCCTTCGTCAGAAGTAAAACACTCAAACTTGGATGTCACACGCGCGTGGTAGCCGCGCGGTTTGAGGCGTTTTGTCACGGTTCGCGCGGCTCTCCCCACCGGAGATTGGAGTCCTCCCTCGGGCATGGGTGGGCATGTTGCACTTAGCGAAAGTTAGATTAAGTTGTGTGTAAGCTTAGGGACTGATGGCCTCAGCAGTTTGGTCCCATAGTGCTTACCACAGATTTTCAATGTGGAATGTCACGTATCAAGCGACAAAGCTTCATTCACAAAATTTTTAAAACAGAATATATGGAAGCGAAGCCATATTGGCAGCTCGACAAGTGTGAGCAGCCCATAGTGGCGTGCCTTCTATATACCCTGTTTCAAAAATTTCGTGACTCAAGCTTCATTGCCTGTAGGTGGTCCTTGTGATCCAATTCTTTTTCTCTTTAGATAGTAGTAACGTGTTATTAAAATATTTATTTACTTTCTACAGGCGCATAATACGTTCACCTCACCACCTATTAGACATCACTGTCAAAAGAACGCTGTAGCCGTTTCGGAGCAGTGTAGATGGTGTATATCTCCTACCAGGCACTCATGCGAACCTCCACCGCTAAGCGCGGCCGTAAAATGATATATATATATATATATATATATATATATATATATATATATATGTGTGTGTGTGTGTGTGTGTGTGTGTGTGTGTGTGTGTGTGTCAGTCAGTAGTGTGACATCGACGCAGTAAAATGGCTCAACGTGGCGACGTTAGAGAACGTCAGAAATGAAGTATCGCGACCGGATATGTCCGTGACCACGCCCTGAGTGAACTTACATCATTTACTGGTGTACCAAGCTGTACTGTCCACAAAGTATGTTACACCATTTGCAGCCACAGAACATGGAGCAGAGAGCAGTTGTCGTGAAAGGATCCTAACCGACATGTGACTTCACACCCAACTGGAGTTTCTGTTGTCAGTAAACGCAAGTCTATCTCAGCTAGTATCGGAGGAAACACTCGCAAATTAACTGCATGCTATGGACAATTGGTAACTCATACTGACGGCAGCACATGAAGCTGCGCACCTTGAAGGAGCCATACTAAAAGAAATTGGACATTAGCTGATTAGAGACATGTAATGTCGTTTGACGATATTTTGCTCCTAATGCGTTAAGGCACCGAGCACACAGATGGCCAAATGAGGCATTGTAAACCGCAATGTATGGTGTTTACTTCATACGAAGATAGTTACGGCGCTCAGGTTGATGCTGTGTTCCTTGACTTTTGGAAGGCATTTGACACCGTCCCGCACTGCCGTTTAGTGGCAAAAATACGAACTTATCGAATACCGAAGCAGATTTGCGACTGGATTTAAGATTTCGTTGCAGAAATTCACTACTGTACAGATACACTACTGACGACAGACCGCTGGAGGCAGTATCTACAGTAAAATATGTAGGAGTAACTATCCAGAGCGACCTGAAGTCGAAAGACCACATAAAACAAATAGTGGCACAGCAGATGCCAAATTGAGATTCATAAGAAGAAATTTAAGGAAATGTATCTCACCCATGAAGAAAGTGGCTTATAAGGTGCTTGTTCGACCGATTCTTGAGTGTTGTTCATCTATCTGCGATGCCTACCACATAGCCACGTAGGACTGATAGAGAGAGAGAAAGAGGGACAGAGAAAGAGAGAGAGAGAGAGAAACAGAGAGAGAGAGAGAGAGAGAGAGAGAGAGAGAGGAAGAGAGAGAGAGAGAGAGAGAGACAGAAGATCCAGTGAAGAGCGGCGCGTTTCGTCACGGGATCTTTTAGCCGGCGCGCGAGCGATACGGATGCTCGATAGACTCAATTGTTAGAGGTTGCAAGAGAGGCGTTGTGCATCACGGATACATTTACTATTGAAATTTCGGGACAGTACTTTCCGGGTAGAGTTGGACAACTTCCCCCCACATAAGTCTCATGTAATAACCAATAGGAGGAAAGCTGAGAAATTAGAATAAATATAGAGGCTTAGTGACAATCATTCTTCTCACGCGCTATTCGCAAGTGGAACAGTGTTAGACGGCTACGTTAGTGCTACAAAAGCACCCTCAGTAGACACCATTTTGTGGTTTGCGGAGTGTGATGTAGATGTAGATGTATTTGGGGGTATATTTCTCACCATCACTGGGAGTTGCTCATTAAAATTGCCGTGAACGTCAGCCAGGATATTCATTTCATCGTTGATGAACAAGTGTTGCATTTGTCCCTACAGATACGAAAAGATAATTGCCGTGTGGTGAGTGGCTATAGAGATTTTCGACTGGTCACATAGATATGAGTTTGTGAAATATTCTCTACTCACTGCATGCATAATTTAACTATAATTTTTTATTATTTTAGTGGCCTCTCTCACAGAGCGTTTCTCATGGTTTTAGCATATATATTTATCATTACGGTGGTGTAAATTTCTCATTGTTAGGATGTAAATAACGGTAATAAGAGATCCTCAGAAGAAAGAAAAGAAAAGTTCAAAAACCAGTTATATTGCCCGTAATTAAGCGTAAAGTCAGTAGGTCAATAATCGGTGACTGACTGATCACCAAAGTGGTAAATTTGTTATTGAAGTTGCTCTGAACTTTGCGATCCTTACAGACAGCGGGAAGAAGTATTGGAAGTTTCTTATCGTCGAACTCTATAAAGACTTTCCCTCTTCCACTGTCATAAATGATTATGTTTTAGTTCAACGAATTTGCTGGAGGAGGTTTTAGTCAGAGGTGGACGCTTAGCTAGATCTGACTGAAATGAATAATCTGAATTACTTTTTTATGGATAACAGAGTGTCGCAAGAATGTACTTTCTGGAGATACAAGTGTGGTTCTCGACATCAGGTGGGAGATTGAGTTGAGAATGTGAATGGTGTAGTCTGATTGATCGATCTGTCCGAGTGGGCTCGAATTTGTAGCCAAACAGTTATCAGAAGTCACAAGTGGTGTGATACTATAGTGATGTAGAATAGGGATTCGAGTCCACCAAAAAAATGGTCCATTTACCAACCAAAGTATAGTAAAAGGAATGACATGTTGACTACAGTATCAACATGTGATTCGCTTGGAGGAAATAAGGTGTGCTGCCAGAGCATAGTAGGTAGAAAATTTTAGTGACCGGGGAGGGGAAATCACGAAGGTTGTCCCACAAGGGTTAGTTTCGGGTGCACTCATATTCCTTACAACGGTTATTTATAAGTTAGTTATACAAATGTAACTTTTAATTATGAAAAGGGTAAATAACTTATAGAAAAGTTAGATACAGCACTGAATGCAGTATACCTTCAAGTTTTTTTTCGCCTAACACTACAAGTTCCCGTCGATCCCTGTAGGCGGCCTGGAGGAATGAATTATTTCATCAGTTACCATGGAACAGTATAACGATACAGAGCCTGCGCGCTGTTGTTTGGGGTGTCTTGCGTCCAAATCCGCTACGACAGTTCAGAGACAATTCAGAACTAAATACTTAAAACCACCACCTCAATGACGAACTGTTATTAACTATTGCAATCGTTTCAGCTAAAGTGGCTGTGCAGCACATAGGACGCCGGCCCATGGTCGACCAGGAGTCTCCTACGCAGTAATGTAACTGGCTTGTCGTTCCTGGACATGCTTGAATATTATCTAATGTCTCAGTTAAAACAGGATATGACTATAAAACTTATTTTCCAGCAAAATGGCGCTCCACCACATTATCATTATGAAGATGTCACGTATGTTCGAATTAGATCGGACGTGGTGAAACGATATCCTGGTCGTTACGATCAGCTAATTTAATCCCAGTGGACTTCTGTGTTTGGAGCTACATTAAAGCCAGACTGTTTGTTCCTCCGCTTGCGGCAAACATCGAGGAGCTGCGACAACGGATAACACAAGCAGTTGCCACCATCCATCAAGACTTGCTTCGTAGAATTTGGCAGGAAACTGATAACATGCGGGTCATTTGTCGTGTTACACAAATAGCCACATTGCTCATTCCTAAAAACTTGAAGATCATACTGCGTTCAATGCCGTATCAAACATTTCAGTAAGTTACTTACCTTCTTCACAATTAAAGTTTACTTTGGTATAACTAATTTATAAACACCTTGTATTCGACGAACTGTCAAATGATAACGAGACATATGGAAAAAAGTAAATAAACCTTTTATTACTTCAAAAGTAATCACCATGACCATTACTACATTGTAAGACCAGGTGGTCAATGCGTTTATGAAAAACTGTTTGCTGTTGTCTACGAAACCAAATGTATCCAGTCGTGCACCTCTTTACCCACAGCAATTTGACGTCCGTGGATGTCTCTCTTCAGGGCTCCAAACGTATGTAAATCTCATGAGGAGACACTGGGACTGTTTGGAGGATGTGTAAAGACTTCCCAATGAAACTTCTGCAGCATAGTCGAAACAACCTTTGCAACACATTCTCTATAAAGTCGATCTCTCCCCATGTGATTTCACATTTTCGGAGCTCTGCAGAAAGGCACTCTTACTCGTCGATTTGCTTCGAACGGAGAGGGGCACACCTGGATACAATTATGATTCCGCCGACAACAGCAAGCATTTTTCCATGAAGGCATTGACCCTCTTGTCTCACTGAGAAAAATTTATACACTGTACGGTGTAAGTTAATTTTGCTCTTCGTACAGTTGCAACTCTTGAAAAAAAAACGAATCAGTTTCCTAAAATATTTTTATTCAATACTTTCCCGGCATCATTCATCACTTAGAATGAAAGTATTGATTGCACAAAAACGAGAAGTGAAAGTAATATGTGGTGTTTCCCCGCAGTTGTCATGTTAAGCAGTTTAACGGCACTACCACTACATATTCGCTAACAAACTTAGTCATAAGTAATCCATCACAATTATAGTAATGTACATACCCACAGCACTACAGGAAGAAATGACATTTATTTCCCCTTATTAGGACTGTCAGTGGCTCAGAAAGGAGGACGATATACAGAAACAAAAATATTTAATTATTTGCCCAATAACATAAAGCCCGACAGGTAATTCCCGCGCGCTGTTCAAGACTATAAGGGCAGAAAAATAAACTGAAGGTGGTTCGACGAAAGCTCTGCCAAGCATTTAATTGTGAACAGCAGAGTAGTTATGTAAATGTAGATGCAGCATAGCAAGTTTTAAACCTAAATTAAAATCATTTCTTCTGGATAATTCGTTTTATTCCTTGGATGAATTTCTGTCGAAAAACTTGTAGCCTGTAAAAAAGAAAGAAAGAAAGAATTAAACAATAAAAAATGAGAAATAAAAAAAACTAGTTTTTAAGTGCATTTACATCAGTAGGACTTAAAAATGTGTTCACAAGTGTTAACACTAAACGTATAAACACTAGCCTCCAAAAGTTGGAAAACACCAAGTGGTTATGGACAATGAAAAGGAAATACATTATAAAACCTCATTTCATTGATTTCCAAAAGTCTATCAAGCCCAAACGATACATAGGCAAATGTAAATTTTATATTCCTCAAAATAGCCACACTCTACTTTAATCACTGCTTTGCATATTCTCGAAATGTGATGGGTTAATTTTTCCAAGGTTTCTGTTGGAATCAGTCTCCATACCTGCCGCAGAAAATGTGTCCCACATATATTTCCTATTTTTCGGATCCTTCTGTCCAATTTATTCCGTTGGAGATCGACTGGGAGAAATTCAGGGGACTGGTGAGGCTATTCCATGTTTTTTCAAAATTTTCTGAACCTCTAGAGACTGTACATAGTTTTGACACAAGCAGACCGTCGTCTTGCTGTAAGATAAACCCTTTCCTAAACAAACACAAACCAAATGACTTTGGAGAATGCTGTGATAAACGTTTTGGTTCATTTTTCCATCTGCTTTCACTAAAATTCCTAATTCTCTCCCTCTAAAAGTTGAAATACACACTGAGGATTCATGCGTTCATGTGGTAAACGGCGTACGAACTGCAGGCGTTTACTCCCAACTGCTTTCAACTTACGTACATGAGTGAAGAAGACCTTCCTCCCAATCCACTGCTGTCCACTATTGGTGTGTCGTAGCCCACTGAAGCCTTTTCTTCTTCATTTTTAGCATTGTCTTCTCCCTCATAGTGCAATTGATATATTAGTGAGAGATAGCTCAAAATTCTTACACAAAATTTGGATCATTAGTCAAAGCATTTCCCAAAAAATCAATGAGATATTTATTATATTTTGATACTGACAACAATATTTATAATAGTATAAGAAACGGAACACTATTTCACTGGCCGGCCGAAGTGGCCGTGCGGTTCTGGGCGCTGCAGTCCGGAACCGCGAGACCCCTACGGTCGCAGGTTCGAATCCTGCCTCGGGCATGGATGTGTGTGATGTCCTTAGGTTAGTTAGGTTTAACTAGTTCTAAGTTCTAGGGGACTAATGACCTAAGCAGTTGAGTCCCATAGTGCTTAGAGCCATTTGAACCATTTGAACTATTTCACTGCGGTAACATTTTCTTTGGAACCACTGAATGCACAGCTTGGAAAAAGAGTTGGAGTACAGAAAACATGAAGTGTTTTATGCCTTCACTTTCCTTCCCTGATGCTGATCTGTAAACAAGACAAGTAATTTATTTTACTACAACAAAAATATTTTAAAATGTAGTTCAAAAATCACTGACATCAGACAAACAAATGATTACAGTTTCAGAAAAAATTGGATTGTTTGATCAAGAGAAAGAGCTTCAGAAATTGAACAAGTCAGTAACGTGTTTTCTCACCTGCACCCCTACGCAAGCAGTTATTCGGCTTGGCATTGATGACAGAATTTTTCGACGTCCTCCTGAGGGGGAATGTGCTACATTCTGTGCAACTGGAGCGTTAGATCACCAAAATTCCGTGCTGGTTGAGGGTTCGTGCCCATAATGCACCAAACGTTCTCAGTTGGGGAGAGATACGTTAGGTTAGCTTGCCAAGGTAGGGTCTGGCAAGCATGAAAATAGTAAGAGCTCTAGCCATGTGCAAATGGGGAGGGTATAACCTTGCTGAAATGTAAGCCCAGGATTGTTTACGATGAAGGGCAACGAAACGGGGGGTAGAGCGTCGTGGCGGTACTACTGTGCTGCAAGGGCGCCACGGATGATAACCAAAGGAGTCCTCCTATGAACAGAGATGACACTTCTGGCCATCACTCTGGATGACCTGCAGCAAAGTGGGCGACAGTCAGGTTGATACCCCAACGCTGTCTGAGTTGTTCCAAGACAGGCCTTCGCTGGTCATAGGGGCTCATTTTGAATAGGGGACCATCAATGAAGACAATTCTACTCCAGTCAAAGAGATTCCAGGCCGAAGACGCGTTTGCAGACGCCCCAGACAGCAGTGGCATACAAAGATTGCAACCCGTCACCCACAGCCCAACCAGGAGTGATGGTCTCGGGCTCAATTTCTTCTCACGGCATAGCCCCTTTGCTTCTCATCCACGGCATAATTACTGCACACTGGTACGTCGACCATAATCTACCCTTCGTTTTGTTGCCATTCATGATAAGCCAACCTGGAATTACATTTCAGCGAGATAATGCCCGCCGCTTGCGGCGAGAGATTCTACCAGTCTTCTTGCTTGACAAAAGCTAACCTTAACCAGCAAGGTCGCCACGTCTCTCTTCAATTGAAGAGGCTTGGAGTATTATGAGCAGGTTGATCCAAGTAGCTCGGGATTTTGACGATCTAACACGCCACTCGGACAAAACTTGACATGACTGAGCCGTGCGTGGCTCTCGGTCATCCCGTTTATTGTTTGTCTCCTTCTCTTACGGTACCGCCACCTCGTTTTCTTATTCCATTCTCTAACTTCCTGCCTTACCTTCCCGTGAGTGGCACCAGCAGCGCTTATCGATAATTGCCCTCTCGTACTATCTCTGGAGTGATCGATAGTATTTCCGGGTCGTCGTGTGTGTGGAGTTTAGTTGGGAACTCACTTGGGGCGCAGCAGCAGTGGAGTCGGGACGCAGCAGTGAAGTCGGGGACGGAGCGCCAGTGAGGTGCGGACAGCCAGTGCTCGCTGACCACTGGCGACACGCATGAACTGTCCGACGGAAGGAGATTGGAGAGGGACGACCGTTGGTCGGTCGCTCTGTTGGTCATCTCATCGGGCGACGTGTATTTGGTCTTTTGGCCGTTTCTGGGCCTCGTCACTCTGTTATCATGCCAGACGTTGGTCGGTTCCTCCCTTGCGAAGAGATGTTGTGGCCAATGGGCAAGAGTTACCTCTGCATGGATGGGTCCGAGCCAGTGTGCCCGGGTCGCCGTGTCTCCAAGTTCCGAACTGACATGGAGTTCAGTCGGTTGGAGATGCAGTCAGCTCCGGACAGCCACGACTCACCCGACCGTTGCCGAGACACGTAACTCGAGTGGGAAGGACTGGGGTTGGTCGTTCGGTCGGTCGTCTCATAGGACGACGTGTATTTGGTCGGCGACAGCTTGTGGAAACTCTCTGTGTGTCGAATTGATTCGTTCTTGTTGTTCCACAATGATAGCGTTTACTATTGTTCGAGTTCTTGTGCAAGTGTGTTTACGCGGAACCGTGCGTAGCATCTGTGATTTCCACAGAGCAGATGAATGCTGTCTGCGTACTGGAGTAATCAGAGCGGCGAGTGTGTTGGGTGGAAGGGAATTGATTACACTGTTGGTTGGTTCCTCAGCCATCCCTAGGACGTGTTGCCACCCAATTGTTCAGTGTTATGCTTGCCTGCCTGTCTCACCTATAACTGTGGTTAGAGGTTCCTCCACAGGTCGACCCTCTGAATACATCTGAGCACCACTGTTTGCTGTTTGTCATTGTCATTTTACAGGGTGTTTCAAAAATGACCGGTATATTTGAAACGGCAATAAAAACTAAACGAGCAGCGATAGAAATACACCGTTTGTTGCAATATGCTTGGGACAACAGTACATTTTCAGGCAGACAAACTTTCGAAATTACAGTAGTTACAATTTTCAACAACAGATGGCGCTGCAAGTGATGTGAAAGATATAGAAGACAACGCAGTCTGTGGGTGCGCCATTCTGTACGTCGTCTTCTGCTGTAAGTGTGTGCTGTTCACAACGTGCAAGTGTGCTGTAGACAACATGGTTTATTCCTTAGAACAGAGGATTTTTCTGGTGTTGGAATTCCACCGCCTAGAACACAGTGTTGTTGCAACAAGACGAAGTTCTCAACGGAGGTTTAATGTAACCAAAGGACCGAAAAGCGATACAATAAAGGATCTGTTTGAAAAATTTCAACGGACTGGGAACGTGACGGATGAACGTGCTGGAATGGTAGGGCGACCGCGTACGGCAACCACAGAGGGCAACGTGCAGCTAGTGCAGCAGGTGATCCAACAGCGGCCTCGGGTTTCCGTTCGCTGTGTTGCAGCTGCGGTCCAAATGACGCCAACGTCCACGTATCGTCTCATGCGCCAGAGTTTACACCTCTATCCATACAAAATTCAAATGCGGCAACCCCTCAGCGCCGCTACCATTGCTGCACGAGAGACATTTCGCTAACGATATAGTGCACAGGATTGATGACGGCGATATGCATGTGGGCAGCATTTGGTTTACTGACGAAGCTTATTTTTACCTGGACGGCTTCGTCAGTAAACAGAACTGGCGCATATGGGGAACCGAAAAGCCCCATGTTGCAGTCCCATCGTCCCTGCATCCTCAAAAAGTACTGGTCTGGGCCGCCATTTCGTCCAAAGGAATCATTGGCCCATTTTTCAGATCCGAAACGATTACTGCATCACGCTATCTGGACATTCTTCGTGAATTTGTGGCGGTACAAACTGCCTTAGACGACACTGCGAACACCTCGTGGTTTATGCAAGATGGTGCCCGGCCACATCGCACGGCCGACGTCTTTAATTTCCTGTATGAATATTTCGATGATCGTGTGTTTGCTTTGGGCTATCCGAAACATACAGGAGGCGGCGTGGATTGGCCTCCCTATTCGCCAGACATGAACCCCTGTGACTTCTTTCTGTGGGGACACTTGAAAGACCAGGTGTACCGCCAGAATCCAGAAACAATTGAACAGCTGAAGCAGTACATCTCATCTGCATGTGAAGCCATTCCGCCAGACACGTTGTGAAAGGTTTCGGGTAATTTCATTCAGAGACTACGCCATATTATTGCTACGCATGGTGGATATGTGGAAAATATCGTACTATAGAGTTTCCCAGACCGCAACGCCATTTGTTGTTGAAAATTGTAACTACTGTAATTTCGAAAGTTTGTCTGCCTGAAAATGTACTGTTGTCCCAAGCATATTGCAACAAACGGAGTATTTCTATCGCTGCTCGTTTAGTTTTTATTGCCGTTTCAAATATACCGGTCATTTTTGAAACACCCTGTATTTGGTCATAGGTACTGTGCCAGGCGTTCAGCCGCGTATTAATATGGTTCAAATGGCTCTGAGCACTATGGGACTTAACATCTATGGTCATCAGTCCCCTAGAACTTAGAACTACTTAAACCTAACTAACCTAAGGACAGCACACAACACCCAGCCATCACGAGGCAGAGAAAATCCCTGACCCCGCCGGGAATCGAACCCGGGAACCCGGGCGTGGGAAGCGAGAACGCTACCGCACGACCACGAGATGCGGGCCGTATTAATATCGTCAGTTTTATGTTCAGCCGAACTTCATGACAACTTTAAGATTAGGCTTCAGCCGGGTTTCATTAAAATTCTTGCTGCTCTGTATTTAGGCCTTCAGCAGCGTCTGTTTCAGAATCTGTGGCATATGTAAATCCTTGTCTGTAAGGTTTCTCTTTAATTATCTTGAATTCTTGAAATGGCCTTCGGCCGTGTTCTGTAAACCATTATCTTAAGGTTGTCTTTAATTATTCTTGAGTAGTTGTTTGGGCCTTTAGCCGACCACATACTTAAAGTTTTCTTAAGATGTTTTTCTGTTGTACTGCCTGAAAGCTTATCTTTAAAGCCTCATTTTTATTATCTGAAGAAAAAAAATTTATTGGGCCTTCAGCCGAAGAATTAACTTGAATTTTCCTTAATATGGCCTTTAGCCGGAATTTATAAATGCTTGGCTTTTAAAGAATTTCCTTAGCTGATCTGAAATATTATTTCGGCCTCTGGCCGATATGATATTGTAATTTTGCTGAAGTAAGGCCTTCAGCCGTTACTTTAAATCCTGGTGTATTAAAAACAATCATTTAAACTTATTCTGCAGAAGTTACTTGGGCCCTCAGCTGTGAATTGATCTTTGTTGTTTTAAAGAGAAAACTGTGCATTGGTTTGAGGAATGAAGTTGTGTGTGTTCTTGTATAACTAACAGTTATTGACCTTGGCCCCTTTCCACAACGAGATCCGCTCTGTCCTGCGACACCAGATTTCACGACATCCTTCAGGAGGACACGCAGCAACTCTCTCAATCAATGCCAGGTCGAATTACTGTTTGTACAAGAGCCAGAGGTGACCAGTGCATTACTGACTTGCTCAATTTATGGAGCTGTCTTTCTAGAATAAATCAGACATTTTTTTCTGAAATAGTAATCATTTTTTGTCCGTACATGTAAGTCACATAGTACTATTCGAAAAATTCCTTCTTGATGCCTCGTTTGTCGTTTTGGTCGTAAGAGTGTACAGCTCTCCTTTTCCTTGTGCCTTTGTACATCATCGGCGCAGAGTCAATATGGTTATTAACGGATTTGGCAATTTGGGATAGCTAATTTAAGAGGTGGGCAGATGACCTTCCTTTCGCCTCGCTGTTAGCCCCCAGCACGGAATAAGTGTATCTCTACTCCCTCTCCCTGCAAGTTGTGTCATTCATGTGAAAGCTAACTAAAGTATTCGAAATGTTTGTGACTCGTGTAATTGAGATGAGAATATTTACTAATTCAGAATTCACTTAGTGGGATGTGAGATACCGCCTAAAGCCCACGTCAGGGCTTGCCAGCACACCGACCCTTGCCGTTAAACCTGTAAGTAGCCTGTTTATATGTTTGTATCTTGGCAGCGCGATAGGCTGCATTAATATCACTGACAGCGCTGTGCGCCCTCTGTAAGAGACCCTGTGGCTGGTCGGACCTGCAGTTGGAAGTTAATAGTTTGCAGTGATATAGGTTAGTAGTGGTAGCGCGAGCGATCGGTTTGGACGTGTGTTCGTCATGCAGAATTAGTGTTGGTTGTAAACGGATTGTAAAATGATGGTTGATGTATTTGCTAATGTCTGGGAAATGGAATTATTGACGATTATTTAATTTTGGAACTGGATGTCACTTCATTAAGGTAAAATCTGCTAAATACATTGCTCTGCCACAAAATATTTCCTTTGCTAAACGCATCCTATTAGCAGTTAGAGCCTACAGTAGCTACAATCTTTTTATTTAGCTGGCTGTATGCTTGCTGTATTTGCTGTAGTTCTTGTCATGAAGATTTTCTCTGAGGTAAGTAACTTATAAAATGTATGGGTTTTTGTTAGGATCTCTTCTAATTCGGGGCCATTCTTTTGTGTTCATTATTTGCAGTCAGACTGCGTTGTGTTTGTACATTGTGGGTCATATATGAATGAATAATTTTGAGTTGTATTTGTCAGGGAAAATTCTGTAGGTCAGTGCTCAAATGATAAAATAGAAAGAGACTATAGGTCCAGTTGCACCCAACAGCAGTTTAAGCAGGTACAGTTGAATTCAGCAGTTTCAGTAATAAATGAAGAAGTTTCAAACCGCCGGACGTATTCGACCCGGCGCCGGTGCACCTCGCCGTACCAGAATCTGGGCGTTGTCATTCACGGCTGACTGGGCCGGTCGCTTGAGTTAAACATTATATGGGACATTTAAAAACAAAACAAAAAATAACATAGTGTTTGATACTTACTCTGAAACCTAATTAGTCTGATCTATGAGTTATGTCTGTTGCTATCGTTATGATGTCTGTACGCCAAACATTATAATAAATACAGTGGTGAAAACGTTTAGTTTTGTGCTTCATGTACATGATACAGATTAAATTTCGTCGATATGGAATTTCACATAAGACTGACACTTATGTCACAGTAGAAGTTTGAGATTGTATGGTGTAATTTATGCAGAGTTTCCAGATATACTGCTTACGCTTTAATGAGACTCGAAGACGGCTTTGATGACCAACCGGAACCGATAATCTTTTTTGACTGTTTTGCGATTGCGTCGAACTGGAAGTAATTAATCACAGCACGTAAATACCGTTAAAGACACACTCGTAGCCGAAACTTTAATATCTGTTTTATCAAAATTATAAATTCTGGAAAATAACAAAGAAGTTTATGTCAGTCAGTACACAAATTAAAATTTCATCAGTTTCTGATCTTGAATCCAGAAACCGTGGCCAACGCTACCAGCTGGAAAGATATTTAATTAAATCTCTGCGGTAAAAGCTATGAAAAATGTTCTACGAAGCATGACCCACTCTTTTGCTTAATCCCCCGTCGTTTGCCGCCATCCCACTCCTCTCTCTCTCTCTCTCTCTCTCTCTCTCTCTCACACACACACACACACATGTAGTGACGCACATAAAGACGCAAAACGTCACGAAATTACTTTACATGTCGTTGAGGTACTGGAATATTATTTAAGACAATATGATAACTGTATTTTATTCTATATGGTAACGTTCATTCCATTCGTTGTACGTCTCTAGCACTGTCTCGATACCACCGGGAACTTTCATAATCGTGTGTTAGATAGTTTCAGTTCCTTCTTCAATTCGACTTTATATATTCACGCAGGTATCAGGATGTGTCCTATTTAACCTTTCCTGCGTTGATGGTACTGTAGGTAACAGAGTCGTAACTAGAAGAAATTGAAATCGTCTCTGACCGCAATTGCAACGATTTGATGTATATGCATCAAGTGCACCTGAGGATGAAGACTCGAAGTCGATCATGGTATAATAAAAAAAAGACAATTTATATGTAACGTGAAGGTGGAGAGGGGAGTAAGGAAAGGAAAGGGACTATTGATGTCAGCTGCATCGGGACTTCGCGCAGAAACAGAGGCGACGATCAAAAATGTGTGACAGACAGGGATTCTAACAAAAAAATTCAAATGGCTCCACGCACTATGGGACTTAACATCTGAGGTCATCAGTCCCCTAGAACTTAGAACTACTTAAACCTAACTAACCTCAGGACATCACACACATCCATGCCCGAGGCAGGATTCGAACCTGCGACCGTCGCAACAGCACGTTTCCGGACTTAAGCGCTTAGAACCGCTCGGTCACATCGGCCGGTGGCATTTCCTGTTTACTATGGAGTTGCGTTAGCCACTGCATTATAATCACGCAGAGTTTATCGTCACTGCGCGAAGTATCTCGGGACGCACTCTCCCACCTGGCGCCACTCATCCATAGTCCCTGTCCATGCCTTCCGCGCTCAATAATTCATCATCCCCACAGGAATTCAGACGTAATTGTACATCTGCACTAAGGAAGACAGATTCGTTGGCCACCGAGGTGAACCAGACATTACGCATTCATATAAAGACCACTTAATCAGAGACCGAGACAGTTTCCTCCTTTCCTACTTTTCATATAAATTACATGACTTCAGGACCATCTGTGATCCAAACTTTGTGCCAACTGAGACTTTTGTTCAGTCCTCTAAAATGAAAATACATTTTAACTGGTAATTATTATATTGATAGGAAGCTTAAAAAACATTTGATTTCTCTTGATGTTTATCTGTTTTCGTAAAAGCGACGAGCCGACAACAGTAGTTAACAGTACTTCCATGAAGTTTAGAGTTGCAACTTTCGAAGATTGCCCCTTCGGAAGCACGTGTTTTCCTTCTGTGTGTTTGTGTGGGGAAGGGGGGCTGGGGAGGGGGGTTGAATTCCTTAGGAACCAAACTGCTGAGGCCATCGGTCCCCATACTTAGCACTGCTTAAATTAACTAAACTAACTTATGCTAACAACAGCACAAACAACCATGCTCGAGGGTGGACTCGAACCTCCGGCGGGAGGGGTCGCGCAGTCCGTGTCATGGCGCCTCTAACTCGCGGCCGCTCCGCCCGGCTTGTTTCTGTGTTCATTTCCAAATACACGAGGATGTGGGACAGATACCACGAAAATAACTGAAAATAATTAAAAAAATTAGTCGCGAGATATTTTCACGTGACATAATTACATTTGGAGGGCGTTTGTGAACTCGCCAACCAGACTCACAATAACGACATGCAGATGGAAAATTATACCATAATCTAAGGAATGTCATTCGAAACCGAACATTGTAAAAAATATGGTAAATATCAGAACATACATTAAATACTTTATACGTAAGGTAAATATCAGAATATACATTAAATACTTTATACGTATTTCAGTTACAGTAGTCATTATTTAAAACGTGTTTGCGTTTTACAGATGATGATAACAACACCAGTGATGCGGGTACAATGATGTGAAACATGTTTGGTTGTTAAAAAGCAGTCGTTTGTATAACGTAGCGAACTAAATATTTAAAATTTAATCTATAAATCAAACTGTCGCTAGACCTTCATAACTAAGAGGTAATTATTGCTTGCAAATTTCATCAAGTCATCTGTCATAATATATAATAATACTGGATGTAGATTAGTCCTGTCTGGCCTCTCTTGTGCTGTTATCTCCGTTGCCATAATCAGCATGTTATTAAGACTGATTCCAATACCGTTCAGTTCCATCGTCTTTACTCTCATACACCTTCTTTGTTCCGTTTAAAGCAATAAAAAATAAGTTACATTCCGACAAAGATTTTTTGTAGTAGAGGGAGGTAGAATAATGTCACCAGAGTGGGAAAAGTGAGCATGACATATTTTTTGCCAGGGTCGGTGCTTCTACTTCCCGAGAAGTGATCAAACTAGTTCTGATATACGTCGTGTTGTAATTTAATTTGAAAGAGGAAGTTTGTGGCGATATTTTTTTGTAAAAACCTTTCTGATTTCAGTCGTCTGATGTAAAGTAATTAATCTTGTATCCTCTTCTATACGCAGAGTTTTACTTTTTTTACAGTATCACTGTTTCAACCACGTATTTGGGCCTACAAATACGTATGCTTGTTGTTTATGTCTTTTGATAGTTTCAGCTGTGAACCACTAATGCCGACATGTTGTCCGATGTGGAAAAGTGGCCACACTAATCGTCGGGAACTGTGGCAAAGACTTTGAAACGTGGCTACACTGAGCCACAGCGCCAGAGATTGCGCCAAAGAGTTTTATTCCCCCGCCTCCACAGTCAGTTCTTGTCGTGAAGTCGTGGTGGAGAGTGCTTGTTGAGAAGTGGTAGTAGTCAGCCGTTGTTGAGATGTCGTCGTAGTGAGTGCTTGTGCAGATCTTGCAGAGAGGATATTGATAGCTGTGCTATTTGTGGCCATGTTGTATGCAGTTGTTTGATGGGCTAGACAGCAGATGTTGTTCGAATGGATATATTGTAATGATCAGAGTGCTTTTCGTCAATATATATGAAGGTAAAAAAATTCCTTTTTTTTTCATTATGTCTTAAACAATGCCTCGTCACAGGTTCAGTCAACAAAGCATCTGGCTCGTGTTCTTGTATTAGAGTGTAATTCTGGTTTTCTTGCGCAATTATAGTATTTCTATTTTTTTAATTACTTCAGTATAAATGATATTTAAAATTTCTTGTCTTATTGAAGTACACTCCTGGAAATTGAAATAAGAACACCGTGAATTCATTGTCCCAGGAAGGTGAAACTTTATTGACGCATTCCTGGGGTCAGATACATCACATGATCACACTGACAGAACCACAGGCACATAGACACAGGCAACAGAGCATGCACAATGTCGGCACTAGTACAGTGTATATCCACCTTTCGCAGCAATGCAGGCTGCTATTCTCCCATGGAGACGATCGTAGAGATGCTGGATGTAGTCCTGTGGAACGGCTTGCCATGCCATTTCCACCTGGCGCCTCAGTTGGACCAGCGTTCGTGCTGGACGTGCAGACCGCGTGAGACGACGCTTCATCCAGTCCCAAACATGCTCAATGGGGGACAGATCCGGAGATCTTGCTGGCCAGGGTAGTTGACTTACACCTTCTAGAGCACGTTGGGTGGCACGGGATACATGCGGACGTGCATTGTCCTGTTGGACCAGCAAGTTCCCTTGCCGGTCTAGGAATGGTAGAACGATGGGTTCGATGACGGTTTGGATGTACCATGCACTATTCAGTGTCCCCTCGACGATCACCAGTGGTGTACGGCCAGTGTAGGAGATCGCTCCCCACACCATGATGCCGGGTGTTGGCCCCGTGTGCCTCGGTCGTATGCAGTCCTGATTGTGGCGCTCACCTGCACGGCGCCAAACACGCATACGACATCATTGGCACCAAGGCAGAAGCGACTCTCATCGCTGAAGACGACACGTCTCCATTCGTCCCTCCATTCACGCCTGTCGCGACACCACTGGAGGCGGGCTGCACGATGTTGGGGCGTGAGCGGAAGACGGCCTAACGGTGTGCGGGACCGTAGCCCAGGTTCATGGGGACGGTTGCGAATGGTCCTCGCCGATACCCCAGGAGCAACAGTGTCCCTAATTTGCTGGGAAGTGGCGGTGCGGTCCCCTACGGCACTGCATAGGATCCTACGGTCTTGGCGTGCAGCCGTGCGTCGCTGCGGTCCGGTCCCAGGTCGACGGGCACGTGCACCTTCCGCCGACCTCTGGCGACAACATCGATGTACTGTGGAGACCTCACGCCCCACGTGTTGAGCAATTCGGCAGTACGTCCACCCGGCCTCCCGCATGCCCACTATACGCCCTCGCTCAAAGTCCGTCAACTGCTCATACAGTTCACGTCCACGCTGTCGCGGCATGCTACCAGTGTTAAAGACTGCGATGGAGCTCCGTATGCCACGGCAAACTGGCTGACACTGACGGCGGCGGTGCACAAATGCTGCGCAGCTAGCGCCATTCGACGGCCAACACCACGGTTCCTGGTGTGTCCGCTGTGCCGTGCGTGTGATCATTGCTTGTACAGCCCTCTCGCAGTGTCCGGAGCAAGTATGGTGGGTCTGACACACCGGCGTCAATGTGTTCTTTTTTCCATTTCCAGGAGTGTAGAACCGTGCCAGATGTGTACGTTGAATCACACTTCCACACACTGAACAGTTACACTTATGCTTTGGTTTCGTACGTTTTATAGTTGCTGGGGACTTAATTAATTAATTGTGTTAACGGAAATTTTCTTTCATTCTTTGTTGTTATTCTGTGCAGTCAGATTGCGTACTAAAACTAGTCAGGGCCAACCGTTTACGAGACAGCGTAACCGAACAGACAGGTACGAAAAATAAAAATTATTTTCATGTATTTAATGAAGCCCCCATGCACGTGGCGACCGCTGCTTTGGATCGTCCCTTGGAATTCTTCTGATTGTAAAAATAGCAGACAGTAGTATTGTTCTTGTAATTTGTAGTTTAGTAATTGTAGTCTATATTGCATGTGTAGATTTGGTAATTGTTATTCTTCTAATGGTATTTTTTTGCAGAATTTAATTTTTGATGTCTTGTATACGCGTTTGACAATTTTGTGCAATTATGAAGATTTCAATTGTTCGTTAATCGTGTTTGTCGGGAAGCATTTCGTGTGAAAGGTATTGTTGGAGATAAAGGGTCATTGCGTGTAATTTTCGTATAGTAACGAGTTTTGTATGTTTTGTAAATGATTACGCGATCGATGAAAAAGGCGAAAATGATGAATAGTGAGAATGACGAATTTGTTAACATGGCGAACTCGCCAACACAGGAGAACAGTATGATGTATAATGAAGTAGAAAGTAATTTAATAAGCAGGGAAAATAGTCCGGAAACAGTTCAAAATTTTTCACAATCAAAAAATTTTCAGGTTACGAGATTAACGACAGAAGATATGGATCTGAATTAAAAACAGTGGGATCACAGTTGGAATCTGAATTACAAATAGTGGGATCACAAATACGAAGAATTAACACGAAGATGGAAACTTTGACAATACGGTTATGCTCACAAATAGGAACAATTAACACCGAGATGGAAACAATGGAAACACAGTTAGGCTCACGAATAGGGACATGTTTCAAAAACATGAAAGATGAATCAAAGAAAGAAATTAGAGAAGGAGTACAACCGATTTTGAATGCTCACAATAATAGTTTAATTTCATCAGAAATTAGACAAGAGGAACAGGACAGAGAACAGGCAGAAAAAGATCGCGTGATAGTACAAAAGTTTTCAGAGTTAAATTTACAACGTGCACACGATAAGGAAGAAATATTTGAGAGAATCGAGGATTCCATACCAAATGACAGTTTAAATAACTTAACACAACAATATGAACAGTTAACTACCAAATGTGTCAATACTGAAACCCGAGTCGCGATAGTTACGGAAGACGTAAATAAACAGAAAGAACAATTAGGTGACTTATCAGAAAGAGTTGAGGAGATTTCAGATAAATTGACAAGTCTTAGTTTAAATGGGGACAGAGATTCAGATGATACAGCACCATTGCAATTTGCAGAAACCGAAGAGTACCAGAACATAAATAAGCATGTTGAAAATCAGGGAAAATTTAGTGAACGCGTTAAAAGGGAATTTGAGGCATTACAAAAGCAAGTCAAACAAATTGAAGGCGAAATCGTAGGAAAAGACAGTAGAAGAAATTTAGAATCACAGATAGCAGAGGGGCTTGAAGAAAGTAATTTGTTTCATTTACGGGACGCAACAAGAGAGCGCCAGGCGCGCGAACTTGACAATAATCGACATTGGGACTGGGTCTTTGTCGCCACGAGGCGAAAACTTTGACTATAAACACTTTTTGACTGTTCGGAAATTTAAAATCTTTCGTAATTCTAAGAATGACATACATCCTTGCTCATGGTTAGATCAATTTATGTATGCACTTCCGCCAAATTTGCCACTAAGTCACAAACTGAAATTTATGTGCAGCTATTAAGGTCCTCAGGGGATTCACTACACTAAGTGAATATGCGCCGTAGCGTGCATAGGGCCCCGAGCTGTAGTGGTGCTATTTCCCTTTTAGTTTTCTGCACCGCTGCCTACTCTTTTACTATTCTTTGCATCTGTCAAAACAATTCTTCGACTATCAATCTATCTATAGAGTCGTTAAAGAATAACCGGATATGACTATTTTACCCAAACGTGATTTCGGAAATTACTGTATCTTCATCAGCATTCATTCGCAGTTTAAACGAAATTTTACCTGTTTATCTTCGTGACAAAATCACTTCATATGTTGACGATATTCTTATTGCGAAACGTTCTTGGAGTGAGCATAACAAAATTATGGATTCATTATTACGTATTTTTGCAAGAGTTGGCATTACAGTGAACTTTGAAAAATCTGAATTTGGTCGTTCTCAGGTGAAATTTCTTGGTCACATTATTTCTACAGAAGGTATTCTTCCTGATCCAGAAAAATTAGACGCTATTCGTAATTATGCTGTTCCTACTACAAAACGTGATGTTTGTAGTTTCCTTGGTGTCTGTAATTTTCTTAGACGCTTTGTTAGATTGCACAATTTGGCCACACCTCGTTTTTGCGATCTTTCTGGAAAGTTCTCTTTAAATGAAAATCGGTCGACAACTCTGTTTGGTTAGTTTGTATTCCTGATGAGTGGGTTAATAAATTGATTTGGTACACACATTTCAGTTATGCACACTTTGGTCCCAGAAAATGCTTTCACAAATTACGAGAAAATTGCTACTTCAGTAATATGGAAAAACGCATTCGATCTGTTCTTGCCAAATGCAAATTATGTCAATAGGCTAAGCCGCCAACTATTTCTCACCGAGCACCGTTGTTTCCTATCATTCCAGCGAAATTAAAGGACATGGCTGCAGTCGATTTGTTCGGTCCAGTGGTTCGTTCTACTGATGGTTTTGCGTACATTTTCGTAGCAGTGGAATTGACATCAAAATAAGTGTGTTTCACACCTTTACGCAAAGCAACAGCTCGTTCAGTATCTAACGCTTACATCAAACATTTTCTTAAGGAAGTTGGTCATGTTGATAAGGTTATATCAGATAATGGATCACAGTTTCGGTCTAAAATTTGGCTTTGTACTCTACGGCGTCGTAAGATTAAACCAATTTTCATTTCACTTTTTCACCCTCAATCTAACGCTTCAGAGAAATGGATGAAGGAAATCAATAAATTGTGTCGACTTTATTGTCATCAGAATCACAGAACGTGGGATCAGTATCTTCATATTTTTCAAAACATTCTGAATGAACTTCCTAATGACTCAACTTCTTTACCGCCTATACTGATATTAAAAAACAAAGCACCGACAAATCGCATTTCTGAAATCTTTCCTTTTCCGCCATCACGGAAACTGCGGCATTCTGAAGTTGTCAACCTGGCTCTACAAAATATTGCGTCTGCGGCTGCTAGAAGAGAGAAATCAGCTAAGCGTCCTGGTCGTTTAAAAACTTTTTCAGTTGGCCAAAAGGTGTTAATTAAGTCTCATCGTTTGTCTCACAAAGGAAAGGGCTTGTGTCGCAAATTTTTTTTGCTTTATAACGGTCCATATAGAGTTCGCAAAATTATTCATGATAACACTGTTGAAGTAGAAACTCTTAAATGTCGACGCTTTAAGGGAATACATCATATATCAAACGTTAAAATTTTTCTGGAATGACATACTTTTGAGACATCAACAGTTATACGTAAACACACGGAGAATGCAAGGATACCGCGCCGTGTTCCGGCGGCGGCACATACTCGAAGCAACAGTCAAGTCTGCGCGCCGCACAAGGCAGTCGTTGACCGCAAACAATCACTTCCTACGACATGCGCCTACAGCTGATCGAGCGCTCAGTGCAAATGCACTGACAGCCGTAAACAAATACACAGTCTAATTTCTCTGATTAAATTCAGTATAAAGCTGTAGTGACTTGGTAAATTATGTTATTAACGTTCAGTATTTTTCAGGATACGGTTGTATAAAATATTTAAGAACTTCAGGTAAATTCTGTGCGTATCCGACGTTAAGACGACTTGCTATAGAGAAAATTTCAGGAAGAATGTAATTTCGAAGAAGAAACTAATAAACTAAAAAGGTAACTATTAACTGAGTTTATGTTTCAGGTAACATATTTCCACTTAGGTACGTACTTTAGACGTAATTTTCTGCTCGCGATTACGTGATTCAGACTTTGTGCTAAATTTCATATTCTATGAATTTACTTGTGAAGCGGCGTGCTTGCGTACATTAACTGATTTTGACAATGATTGATCAATGAATAGGGTTGTTACTTATGTATATTATGCATCGCTTGGCTGCTATGCTTTTTCACTGATGTCATATTTTTTAATTATGTGCCTGCTGTGCTTATTTATTTAAATTATAATTGTCACCTGATTAGTCGTGCTGATACGAATGTAGGTTATACTTTGTGATGTATCTACTTGCGCCTTCATGTTTACTTATTAAGATTACATACGAACATTTATTTGCTAATGCTGATATGATGCTAATAACCTGTTTATTATGTAAGATACATATTTGCTGCTTTGCGTATGGATTGCATATTTATACATTTTTGTTTGTTGTCATAACTACTCTTTAATTTGGTATATAGAAATGCTGATATGAGGTGTACGAACATGGAGTTTAGGTTACACTGTGGTATTAATTATAGATTGTTCGCTTGGCAGAGCCCCGTTGTAGCGATTGTGCTGCATCCACTTGTTGACATTCTGTTCTCTACTGGTATATTTGCTCGCTATTGCATGTTTTGCTTACACTCAGTGCTTTATATTTTAAGATAAGAACATGAACTGCTATAATTCGACGAACGACATTAGTACAAGAAACTTCATAGAAGTCACATGAGCTGGAGGTTTTATGGAAGCTGTATAAATTTGTGCTAATAGAAAGGAAGCTAACGACATGACATACCAACACTAGGTTTAGATCATTGACAGTTATTACACTGCATTTTTCGTGAGCAATTGAAATAGCAAGTGACACTTGACACAAGAAATACTCCACATGTTTGCTTCTGTTTGCCATAATTCTTGAAGTGGTGTACGCACTGAAATATCACGATTATTCACACTTCGTAATTGTACTTACTTACTGAGAGTTATTCAAACTAAAGGCTGTTAGAAGTCATGTATGCATTTCTTTTGTTTAATGATGGACAAGGTAACCAAAATGTATCTTATAATTCATAATGAGTAAAAGATTTGGGTCAGATGGATTACACAGAGGTTGTGTGTGGACACTGTGTCTTCGGATTGCATGGGATGATGAATTGAAGTTTGCACTAGGATTTTATCTGTACTTGTTCGAGGAGACTGACTAGAGGAAAGAGTTGTTATGGAAGTGAAATGATATTGGTAATAAGGTTTATATTTATCGACGTATTGAAGAGGTATTATTGAGGTATTGAGATTGTGTGAAGTTGATGATTATTGGAGTTTTGGTGGACAAGAGGTAAGGTAAATGATATTGATGATAAGGTTTATATCTATCGACATAAGAGGTATTATTGAAGTATTAAGATTATGTAATGATTATTGGACTTTTGATGGATATTGTGTGAAGTTGATGATTATTGGAGTTTTGGTGGACAAGAGGTAAGGTAAATGATATTGATGATAAGGTTTATATCTATCGACATAAGAGGTATTATTGAAGTATTAAGATTATGTAATGATTATTGGACTTTTGATGGATAAGAGGTGAAGTAAGTGAGGAGCATGTTTTTTTTTTTTTTTTTTTTTTGGTTTATATGGAACAAGGAGGATGAAGATGGGAGACTAGAACACTCAAGTAGAAGGAAGATTGTCTACACACGCACTTTGTTAAATCACTAAACAGTATATACTTTTTTTTGGAGACAGGAAGTAATTGCGTATCTTGGCACACTGACAGTTGTTCAGCAACCGTACATTTGATTTGGCTTGGCAATCATTGGTCTTGACATGATGACTATGACGTTGACTAACTATTATTGACTGTTGTACATTGCTGCCACTACTACTTGATACACACGTTGAACATCAAAATTTTGACAGAATTGCATTTACACAGTTAACACTATTCAATTACACGGTAGTACTTAATGTGGATGAAAGATGAGTGAATGTGTTTTGTGTGTTTTCCTTTCCTAATCCCAGATAATTGGTACCGACCTACCTCCTAAATATATGTTACTTGTTTGTTGTGGCTTGCACTGACACCATAAATATTATTGGTTTACTGATATTTGTGTATTTGTAATATTTAATATGACAATTATCTGATATCATTTGTGTGTTTATTATAATTTGTATGTTTGGTGTAAGAGCATTGATAATAATTTTGTAAATGCAATTGTGTGTGCATTCAAACTGTTGTTCATACCTGCACTTGTTCAACATTGATGTGTGCCACTTAGAAATGTTTAATTTCTGCTGGTGAACTGCGTGATTAATGACAGTGAATATTATGGACTGTTACTTGCACTTTTTCTACATGATTGGTGCCACTAGGACATGTTTAATTTCTGCTGATAAACTCTGATGAACAGTGTGATTAGTGATAGTGAATACTATGGACTGCTGTCTGCACCTGTTCAACATTGCTGGGTGCCACTGATGGAACTGCTTCTGCTGAATGATGTCACTTGTTGCTGTCTGCACCTGTTCAACACTGCTGGGTGCCACTGATGGAGCTGCTTCTACTGAAATGATGTCACTTGTTGGTGTCTGCACCTACTCAACATTGCTGGGTGCCAATAATGGAACTGTTTCTGCTGAATGATGTCACTTGTTGGTGTCTGCATCTGTTCAACATTACTGGGTGCCACTGATGGACTGCATCTATTGAAATAATGTCACTTGTTGGTGTCTGCACCTGTTCAACACAGCTGGGTGCCACTAATGGAACTGCTTTTGCTGAAAGATGTCACTTGTTGGTGTCTGCACCTGTTCAACATTGCTGGGTGCCACTGATGGAACTGCTTCTACTGAAATGATGTCACTTGTTGGTATTTGCACCTGTTGAACATTGCTGGGTGCTACTGCTGGAACTATCAACTAGTTGTTTTTTTGAATCATTGAAAGCATTTTATGTGAACATTTGCATAAACTAATTTTTTGTTTATTGTGTATACTATTATGTAAAGCCACATGTATGAAAGAATTTGTATTGCTTACTGTATTTTATATATTAGGTTATTGAAAGGTCAGTACAAAGCCAAAATTTTATCTAATTATGTGATATTTACGTGTTAAAATTATCTTTTATTTTTGTCTGTATTTCTGTGGACGAATTTGGTGGTATTTTCATCACCAATGCTGGCAAAAATACCATCAAATTCTGGCCCGTGGAGGAAGGGCATATGAAAGGTGGCTACACTTTACGCAGAGTGTTACTTTTTTTACAGTATCACTGTTTCAACCACGTATTTGGGCCTACAAATACATATGCTTGTTGTTTATGTCTTTTGATAGTTTCAGCTGTGAACCACTAATGCCGACATGTTGTCCGATGTGGAAAAGTGACCACACTAATCGTCGGGAACTGTGGCAAAGACTTTGAAACGTGGCTACACTGAGCCACAGCGCCAGAGATTGCGCCAAAGAGTTTAATTCCCCCGCCTCCACAGTCTGTTCTTGTCGTGAAGTCGTGGTGGAGAGTGCTTGTTGAGAAGTGGTATTAGTCAGTCGTTGTTGAGATGTCGTCGTAGTGAGTGCTTGTGCAGATCTTGCAGAGAGGATATTGATAGCTATGCTATTTGTAGCCATGTTGTATGCAGTTGTTTGATGGGCTAGACAGCAGATGTTGTTCGAATGGATATATTGTAATGATCAGAGTGCCTATCGTCAATATATATGAAGGTAAAAAAAATTCCTTTTTTTTCATTATGTCTTAAACAATGCCTCGTCACAGGTTCAGTCAACAAAGCATCTAGCTCGTGTTCTTGTATTAGAGTGTAATTCTGGTTTTCTTGCGCAATTATAGTATTTCTATTTCTTTAATTACTTCAGTGTAAATGATATTTAAAATTTCTTGTCTTATTTAAGTAGAACCGTGCCAGATGTGTACGTTGAATCACACTTCCACACACAGAACAGTTACACTTGTTCTTTGGTTTCGTACGTTTTATACACTCCTGGAAATTGAAATAAGAACACCGTGAATTCATTGTCCCAGGAAGGGGAAACTTTATTGACACATTCCTGGGGTCAGATACATCACATGATCACACTGACAGAACCACAGGCACATAGACACAGGCAACAGAGCATGCACAATGTCGGCACTAGTACAGTGTATATCCACCTTTCGCAGCAATGCAGGCTGCTATTCTCCCATGGAGACTATCGTAGAGATGCTGGATGTAGTCCTGTGGAACGGCTTGCCATGCCATTTCCACCTGGCGCCTCAGTTGGACCAGCGTTCGTGCTGGACGTGCAGACCGCGTGAGACAACGCTTCATCCAGTCCCAAACATGCTCATTGGGGGACAGATCCGGAGATCTTGCTGGCCAGGGTAGTTGACTTACACCTTCTAGAGCACGTTGGGTGGCACGGGATACATGCGGACGTGCATTGTCCTGTTGGAACAGCAAGTTCCCTTGCCGGTCTAGGAATGGTAGAACGATGGGTTCGATGACGGTTTGGATGTACCGTGCACTATTCAGTGTCCCCTCGACGATCACCAGTTGTGTACGGCCAGTGTAGGAGATCGCTCCCCACACCATGATGCCGGGTGTTGGCCCTGTGTGCCTCGGTCGTATGCAGTCCTGATTGTGGCGCTCACCTGCACGGCGCCAAACACGCATACGACCATCATTGGCACCAAGGCAGAAGCGACTCTCATCGCTGAAGACGACACGTCTCCATTCGTCCCTCCATTCACGCCTGTCGCGACACCACTGGAGGCGGGCTGCACGATGTTGGGGCGTGAGCGGAAGACGGCCTAACGGTGTGCGGGACCGTAGCCCAGCTTCATGGAGACGGTTGCGAATGGTCCTCGCCGATACCCCAGGAGCAACAGTGTCCCTAATTTGCTGGGAAGTGGCGGTGCGGTCCCTTACGGCACTGCGTAGGATCCTACGGTCTTGGCGTGCATCCGTGCGTCGCTGCGGTCCGGTCCCAGGTCGACGGGCACGTGCACCGTCCGCCGACCACTGGCGACAACATCGATGTACTGTGGAGACCTCACGCCCCACGTGTTGAGCAATTCGGCGGTACGTCCACCCGGCCTCCCGCATGCCCACTATACGCCCTCGCTCAAAGTCCGTCAACTGCACATACGGTTCACGTCCACGCTGTCGCGGCATGCTACCAGTGTTAAAGACTGCGATGGAGCTCCGTATGCCACGGCAAACTGGCTGACACTGACGGCGGCGGTGCACAAATGCTGCGCAGCTAGCGCCATTAGACGGCCAACACCGCGGTTCCTGGTGTGTCCGCTGTGCCGTGCGTGTGATCATTGCTTGTACAGCCCTCTCGCAGTGTCCGGAGCAAGTGTGGTGGGTATGACACACCGGTGTCGATGTGTTCTTTTTTCCATTTCCAGGAGTGTAGTTGCTGGGGACTTATTAATTAATTGTGTTAACGGAAATTTTCTTTCATTCTTTGTTGTTATTCTATGCAGTCAGATTGCGTACTAAAACTAGTCAGGGCCAACCGTTTACGAGACTTTGTAATCGGACTTACAGCGACTGAAAATTAAAAAAATATTTGCATTAAATATAATTAAGCCCCCATGCAACTTTTAGCCCAAAAAGGGTTAATTACTTCCATACACCACGCTGAATTCTATAGATTAGATTGGCTTTCGAACCCTTTTATGTACAGACCTATCATACCTGACGCTATATTTTGGCGGCGATTTTGCATTACCTTATTCTACTTAACATTGTCCTTGTTCTGTTAAGTTTAGTCTAATACAAAAATTCGATTTCAAATGGTCTGTGCAAGACGCTTGATATTGTTTCAGATACTAGGGTATCACGATGTCTTGGAAACACGTCCGAAAATCGGAACAACAAAAATGCAATGGCAGCGGGCACAGTGACCCCTCAAGGCAAGTTTAAGTGGTCACTATGTAAGCCTTCAGAAAAGTGTATAGAGGTCCTGTGTAAGCGGTAATCTTCTGTCAGTAATCATAACTTAGTGAAAGTTCAATTTTCCACAGAATCGCCACTTTACCCCACCTTCCTCTAGACCAAAATAATCTCTGTCGGCATTAATTCACAATTAAAAGATAAATTATAGCTCTCCCGCTAGTCTTCGTTGCTTTCGGGCAGTCGACGTATTTTTTGTAATAACTCCACCCATTCGTGGTGGATCTGGGTACACACCATTAAGGGAGACAAATTTGGCTACAGGCTGCTGCAATCCAAAGGTTAAACACAGAGCCTTGTTTGCAGAGCGCTGTAATTTGGAATGGCCCAGGTAAACAGCGTCTCCACGTGGGGGCCTGGTGCGGCAGTTCGTGAAATGCTGTGCTACAGATAAAGGCGTCACCCGTGACTCCTCCAGCATAAAAATGCGGCCCAAAGCAACGGCTGCTATAATAGTGCTTTAAATGTAGCTACAAAAAGGGAAAATTTATATACAGTAGAAAGTGCGGTATTTATTGAATTCTGTTGCCACCTACAATTCTAAAACGAGCAGCAATGGAGAAGCATTTGTAATGGGCCCATACAATCTTTTGTTCGTCCTTTGGGCACTCCTATATATGTCGCATGCGAGATGCTGTTAACTACCTAGAAAAAAATCGTGCACTAAAAGATCCTACTAAATACTGCATTTGCCAAGATTTACCTAAAGGCTGGATCTAAATATTTGGAACCACAGAGAATGAAGATTAGTATATTGATGAAACACGAATTTCGTGTATGTCACACTCATCTTCTAAATCATGCAGTTAATTAAATAATACCATCTCCAGGTACTATTCTTAGAACTTTGTTACGTTCTCGCCACCGGTTTTGGCCTTTATATTAGGCCGTTATCAGGTGCAACTGAAACTGCAACATGTTAATACATAATACTATGAGCATATAGATAATTTTTATTTATTGTAATAGGAAATGACAGCCAATTTTTATACAGGTTGAGCATTAATACAACCAATAAACTACAGGGACAGTTCCCTGACTGGAAATAGAGGAAAATAGGTGCTATGAAGACGTGTTCGCAAATGCGTCGTTGCCACAGTAGATGGTGCTGACGATTGAAAGTGTTTCTTGTGTGTTGCAAGCTGAATGATTGACGCAACGTACTATAAGCTGCAGAATGGTCCGCTATTCATGTCGGGAACAAGCCGAGATAGTGTTTGTGTACGGGCAAGCAGATGGAAACGGTCGAGAGGCAGCACAATTACACCAAACCAAGTACCTTCACAGATACCAACTACATCACACACCATTTGAAACCCTTATTGTTCTTCGTGTGATGATGAGTCCTTTCTGACAGGCGAACGCGCATGGAGGCGGCAGACTGTGGGTACGCTAGATTTGGAGGACCGGTTCTACAGGACATTGAGACGAAGCACAGTACTAGCTCCAGGCAAGAGGCCCGCCAACATGACAAAAGACAGAGTACGGTTATGTGAATCCTGCGTGACAACCGTTGCTATCCCTATCACCTGCAACGAGCGCAATGAATGTCAGCAGCGAATTTCCCTCTACGGGAAGGATTTTGTCGATAGTTTTTGCACCACACCATCACAGTTATGGTATTTCTGTTATCAGTCCTTTTTACCGGTGGAGCAATCTTTACCAGAGTTGGAATCATCAGTCTACATAAGTGTCATCATTGGGCTACAGACAATCTTCGGGGAAAGGCTGCGGCGTCTCACGACCACATACTTACTCCGGTTATTATTCTGCAACGCCTCGATGGAGAAACGTGCTTGGACTTCCTGCTAAATATTCTGCCTAGGCTGCTTGAAAATGTCACTTTGACAATACGACGGGTTATATGGTTTATGCGTGACGGAGCACATCCAGAATTCTGCGTTACAGTTCGTCGACTCCTCAGCAACATCTTGCCCGGACATTGTATAGGACGTGGAGGCCCTGTAGCATGGCTGACTAGATTACCGGAATTAAACCCTATGGATTTATATCTCTGGGGGCATCTGAAAAGCTTTATGTGTACTGAATAAGTTCCTGATGTGCTTACCCTTTAACGGTGTGTTCACGATGCCCATGACGCTATTCGGCGACAGGCAGAAACGTGAAAAAAAAGTGCGGCAATCCATGACGTCACGTGTGTACGCGTGCATTGCATCTCTTCGAACATTTGTTGTGACGTGTATGCAGAAGCAGTTCTTTACCCCATTCCAGGGCGACTTGATGTCCTTGCATGCACACTATTCATTTCCAGACACATGTTCAGAGTACCTTTTTTTCCTCTGTTTACAGTCAGGAAACCCTCCCTGGAGTTTCTCGGCTTCTTTAATATCCATCTTGTATATGTGCAGTTCAAGTTCAGGAATGATGTACAACCTGCACGATACTGAAACGAAGCAACGTCAAATAATAAAAACAGTAGAAGTCATGCGAATTTAAAACGGTTTCGCCCCCGCTGACGTGATGAAATAATAGGGGCGTCGTAATAAAAAATGTGCACTACTATACTTTAAACTGTTAGCATCATTAGCTTAAAAAGAGTTATCTCATGTGTTTCGAAACTACATCACATGTTTGTTTTTTTCCGATGAAATGCTAAAGTAAACTATAAAACACCAAAGTCAAGTAGATATAAAAAGGTTTTGCACGCGATGACATCAGGAGAAATCGAGCTACCCGAAAATCTGTTAACATGCTTTAGATTAAAAGGGTTTTAATCTGAAGTGTTTCAGAATTACAAATACAAGTTTCCAAAAATAAAAGCTGAATTAGAATTAATAAAAGTGTGAAATAGTTGCATAGACGAGGTATCCAAGTCAAGCGTAAAGGTACGACCTCCAACGTAAAACTGAACCAGTGGAAATCATTGAGGGCTGTTGCATAGCTAGGAAACATCGTCGATTGCTTGCAGAAGTGTGATTACAAACAACTATCTGTAGCTTCAGACATGGGGTAATTCTTTAAAGGCATGTTGTGTATCCAAGCATCTTGCTTCTCTGTTGAGTCCACAAGTAGGACGGTGTGAACATCATATCAGGAACTCAGCTGATTTTTTACGTCGTTTGGAGGGACTGAGGCTGAATGACTCTGATATTTTAGTGAGTTTCGATGTGGTCTCTCTCTTCATTCGTGTTCCTCTGTCTGATTCGTTGCGGTTAATTGAAGCCAGGTTTGGTGCTGATTTAACTAATCTCTTTAGGCATGTGTTGACATCCACTTACTTTTTATTTAATGACCAGTATTACGAGCAGACAGATGGAGTTGCGATGGGTAGTCCGTTGTCTCCTGTGATCGCAAATTTGTTTATGGAAGACTTCGAGGAACGTGCATTGGAGTCGGCGCCTTTAAAACCCGCCTGTTTCTATAGATACGTTGACGATACCTTCGTTGTTTGGCCTCAAGGTAGGGAGAATTTGAATGTCTTTCTAGAACATCTGAACTCGATCCACCCGAACATTCGTTTTACGATGGAGGTGGAAAAGGATGGTTGCCTTCCCTTTCTCGACGTGTTGGTTAGGAGGAAGGATGATGGATCATTGGGACATGCAGTCTACAGGAAACGTACTCACACCGACTTGTACTTACAAGCTAATAGTTGTCACCATTCGGCTCAGCGTGAAGGGGTACTTCGTACCTTGGTACACAGGGCACATATCGTTTCTGACGCTGAGACTTTGCCAGCTGAGCTGTCCCATCTTGAAGTTACATTTCGTCAAAATGGTTACAGTGATAGACAGATTGAACGTGCGTTGCGCTATCGACCAACTGTACATCAGGTGATTGATGATAATTCTGAGTCAACACCTAAGTCTACTGCCTTCTTGCCTTACGTAGGAAACACGTCCAATAAGATCGGTCGTATTTTACGGAAATACGATGTGAAATGTGTTTTCCGACCTCCACCTAAAATTAGAGCACTTTTGAGTTCCGTTAAGGATGATCTTGGACTGCGTAAGGCGGGTGTATATCGTGTCCCTTGTAGCTGCGGCATGGCATATATTGGTCAAACTATCAGGACCGTGGAGGACAGATGTACTGAGCATAAACGGCACACACGATTACAGCAGCCAAATAAATCTGCTATTGCCGAACATTGCTTGGATACTGGTCACCCCATGTTATATAATAACACCGAGATATTGGCATGCACGTCCAGCTATTGGGACAGTGTGATTCGGGAGGCAGTTGAGATTAAATTAGCGAGCAACCTTGTTAACAGGGATGGAGGTTTCTGTTTAAATTCTGTTTGGAATCCGGCTCTCTCCCTTGTCAAGAAACAGAGGGACAGACTCAATGCTACCTCACCTGCGAATTCATAGTCTCACTATCGATAGCTCTGACTTTGGCCATCTTTGGTGGCACTAGTTGTTCAGTGTGTGTGTGTTGTCTTTCCTGCTTGGGTCCGAGAACCGAGGTATTAAATTTGCATGTACGCCGCCTGTCCGTTGCAGTTTGCCTTGAAAATGGCGGGGTGTTCTCCCGCCGAAATATCGGCGGTCGCTGAAAGTGTTACCTGGCTGAATTCCCGGAAGTTATTTGAAAGTTGTATACGCCAGGAGAAACTCAGGTCTCACATTCTTTAAAGGAAGTTAGTGGCATAACGACGAGAGTTCCGACGCGATTTCCTGATGTGCTGACGTCATCGATGACTCATGGAATTTCCCCACACATTCTTCCACTCATCTATCCCCCCCACCCACCCCCTTCTGACAAATTCCAGCTGCCCATTGTATAATATGACGAGTAATTCAAATTTTGGTGGGAAATCCAAAATAGTGGAATATCCAAAAAGCTCAATTGTGCAAGCGTGTTTTCCATGGAAGTACAGCTATTGTGCTAGGTATAAATTGGCGGGACATTCAGAATGATGAAATTTTATTAAGGCTCAATTGTAACACAGTGACAGGCTCTCTGATGTCAGAAACCAAGACGGCTGACCTGGATTACAAATGAGCCATTGAACATGGCGGTGAGGGTATACTGGCGCAGCTGTATGATATCACAATCCTATTCAGATCTGTTGGGGTATTTAAAACAGTGAAGAAATCTGGTATACTGCCCCAGAGCGGGAATACTGGCATGGCCGTATGAGTTCACAATAGAGCTCAGGCCCATTGGACTATTTGTGACAGGGCTCTGGCAGCTGGCAGTCAAACTATCATAAATGAGTAACAGCTCCAGACAGACGGACACCAGTATGCGTACTGCAGATTCCCAACGCTAAGCTGTACACTTCCGCAGTGGCTCAGAAGCCAGAAAACTAATTTGTTAAGGTGCTATGCGTCTAAAGTTCACCAGAAAAACAAATTCTCTGTGGAATTTACAGTGGCTATTTACTGTCAGTAAAGTAACCAACACACAGAGCCATCAGACATATGAAATAATATGCACAGGGCGTGAACATGATTACACTTACTTTCAAATCATACCTTAGCCATTAAAAACATGGCAAATACAAATTACCAGAAAGCACGATACTGTTCAATACCATATTTGTACATGATGCTTCGAGACGAAAAACTAACTACAACCACAGAGAAGTCCAGTATCATCTAGTGGATGTAATATGCAGTCAACCGGCTGCACCACCCTCTTTCAGTACGAGGGGCAAGCCTTGTGTTTCTACAAATAGACTGTAGTCTTACGATTCACACACCCACGCTTTACTGCATAGTGCAGGGGGCCTGTGGTTAGTGGCTGCCACCAATGTTGCCCCCCTACACAAGCCGATCTAATTTTCTGTTATGTCACTGTACTGTTACATTTAAGTGATTGCTATTCAATTTTCGACCCATACACGTTTGGTGTGAGCTAAATGTAGTCACTTGATGGTTTGCAACAGAACTATCCACTCCTAATTACTCCTTCTCTCCTTCCTAATTAATCGTGATTGGGATACCCTCATCAGCCACAGTCCAATACAGAGACACATCAGGAACTTACTACATTCTAAAAACGCCGGAAGTGGCGCCAGACATGAACCGGACTCAACGCTACGTTCACCAACAACGCTTCCAAGTACCGGAAAGCATTCAATCTATTCATTAGCAGTAACACTGTACCTCATTACCCTCTCCTCCATAACAATCACATCTTACCAACCAGAGCAAAGCTGACCACTTTGCATCGTATGTCTCTGAGACTTTCTTCATCCTGATGACACATCCAGGAATGTACTACTGCTCCTGGCCCACTCCTTGCTTCCACCTTTTAGTTCCTGCAAAACATATCAGAAACAAAATTAAACACACTAATCACAGCGATTGACATAAAACACGTACTTCGCGGAAAATGAAAAACATCCTCTTGTCACGACTTTGCCATCTGTTAACACAATATGGAATGCCCCCTCATCTTGCGTGCCTTTATATTATTATCCTCTTCATAGGTTACTATCCTGAGAAGCGAAAAACTTCCAAAAACCTACTTTTCCTTAAACTAAAAAAGCCCCTTCTAACAACTCCTCCTGCACCCCATCGGCCTCCACTCAATGTTCAGCTAGATCTTCACATGCAGCCTTTCCCAACGTATCCATCAACAAACCGCGACCTTCGTATTAATCACTGTGGCATCCATCCCACCTTCTCTAATGACCAGCTCCTGCATCTCACCCACCTCTTCTCCCATCAGCTCAGTGCTATTTTTGTGTGCCTCAACCTAGAGAAAGCCTATGACAGTGTATGGCATTTCAGTCCCCTATTCAAACACGACACTGGCGCACTTCCAATTAGTTGTGTCCGTTTTACTGTGTTCTTCCTCTCCAATCGCCCATCCTTTACCATATTAACGACACCAACTCCCACACCTTCCATCATTTTGCGGGAGAGCCCCAATGCTCCATCAACTCTTCTCTCCTCTGTCTCCTCTACAACACCGATATTCCCTGTCCACCTCCCCAGTCCACCTCCTTTAGTATGCTGATGACAACATATTCCTCACTCTCTATTCTACACTCCATATGTCCCAACGATCCTTCCAAATCCACCTCAGTCTGTTTACTTCCTGTAACCAATGGTTCCTCAACATCTATCCCTCCAAAACCCCGACAATAATTACAGGATGGTCTCCCCGCACTTTCTGTCTCCATGACTTCTACTTTACCATTTAAGATCATCCTACCCAGCTAACTAACACACTAAAATATTAAACTATTAATCGACTAGCAACTAACGTAGAAGCCTCGCTTACTAACCATCCAAAATGGTCTAAAACTACTAAATGGCCGAACTTGGGTGTTTCACACCTCCACAATCCTCTACACCTGTAAAGCGTTGTTCTGTCCCATCCTTTTTTATGTGAATCTTACTGGGATCTCAGCCTCATCCATGTCCTATCAGGCCTCCAGATCCTGGCACTCCACTCACTCCGACTTACTTTCCAGATCCATATACCTTCCCCACAAGTATCCCTTACCAACTATTAAATTCCCGCCTATTCTCACTCACACTGAACACCTCACAACAATCTACATCATCCCTGAACTCGACTCCAATAATTCTATTGTTTGCCCCTCTGCTTTGCAATCGTTGTATGCTGCTGCGCATTTACCAACATATACCACCAACCTCCATCTACTCATCCACCAAATAATCTTCCAAATAAATTTATACACCTTCCAGATCATGAATTTGACACCGATTTTTATCCATCCTACGAGCTATGGGTAAACCCCACACAATCAATCTTATCAGGGCTTCCTCGCCCTTCCCTTTCCACATTTCCTTACCTTGCGTTTTTCCTCATTCACCTTTCTGTCCCTACCCGCCATTTTCCCATGAACTGTTAGGGTCACCATTTGCCACTTCTACTCCATCCCCTCTTATTTCCTACCAGTCACTCGTACCATATTGCTGCCATGCACCAGAACTCCATACTTATACTACCAAATCCCTAACCTCCCACTGCCAACAGTTTCCCCTTCAGCAACAGACACACTATTCCATGGCATGCCCTTCCAGTGACAGGAAACTGCTTCACCACGTATCAGTGCTTTACTAACATGTTTTAAGTCTATTGTGTTTTATTTTAAATTTTATTGTTACATTTTTAAGTTCCAGTACTAGAAATCATCTCATACACATCTAACACAGGATCGTAGTATCTCGCTGAAGTATCGCTATTCGGTGTAAATAAGTGTAAATTGACCTTCCAAGTGCTACAACGAATATTATATCGCAGACCCCACCTCACTACGTCGATTAGGAAGATATCGTAAAGCAGGCCGCTGGTGGCCGAGCGGTTCTAGGCGCTCCAGTCTGGAACCGCGCGACCGCTACGGTCGCAGGTTCGAATCCTGCCTCGGGCGTGGATGTGTGTGATGTCCTTAGGTTAGTTAGGTTTAAGTAGTTCTAAGTTCTAGGGGACTGGTGACCTGAGATGTTAAGTCCCATAGTGCTCAGAGCCATTTGAACAATTCTGGTATAAGCAACTCGCTAAAGTGTCGTTAATCTATGACGTGGGTGACGAAGTGATTACATAGCTCCAAACACAATACCTGCAATCTTTAAGAAGATGAAACTACTACTCTGTACATCAAATACAACATCGATTCAGTTTGACACCATCCATTTGTAGGTCTAGAGAGGGGAACATCATTCTTATACCGCTTGTATAACGTTTGTAATAGTGCTGTACCCACAGTCCATGTGACGTAAGTTAAACTTATGGGAAACGTGGAACCTATATCCCGAACACGTGTTCTGTTGGAAAAAGAAAATAAAAGAAAATCATAAGATGCACATTCATTCTCTTGGGCGGTGGATACTTTTGCAGTAGCAAAAAAAAAAAAAAAAAAAAAAAAAAAAAAAAGAATAGACTACGGTAATGTGCTTGCAAAATTCACCAAAAGACTGTGTGGAATGGATGCTGGCTACTTCACTGGCTTGTAAGAGACTGATATGAAGTGGTATTTGGATTATCAATGTGGGATATACACACAATATTAATCGTGACAACATCTTCTACGCTATTCCCTTTACAGTACACAGTATAGCAAAGCCTCTTTACAGTACTGTGATTCTGTGTTACATGGATTGGACAAGCCCTTGATAGCCTGAAGAGGATAGAATGCATGTTGATGTTACTCTGTCTCCATTAAGGGATAAGGACATTTTCCAAAACTGACTAGCGATATAGACCTTTGGTTGAATGCATCCCGACGATGATACTTCACCCAGTACATTTTATATTTCTACTTTAACTTGGAATTTGCAGAACATGTGTAGTTCTGACGTATGGTAGTACCATCCATTGAATTATCAAGTTAAAGTATTCATATTTCTACCACAGAGCCGAAATCACCGCAACATGGAAGCTGAACGTCCGATACACATTGCTGATGAGCAGTGCTAATTTTATCCGGTAGACCATTTTTTACTCTTTCTACAGAATCAAATGTATACGCACAAGGTGCAGAACACACACACAATGCAAACATGCTGATGGTGATTTAACACCATCCTAGAGTCCTTAAACTTACATCCACTTAGACACTACGATCACAAACTTTAAGACGATGAAATCACTGCCTTGGACACCAAATGAAACATTGGTTCTGTCTGACAGAAAACGTTTACAGGGTCCTGAAGATGTATAGCAGCAACTTTTGACGAAATTCACAGTTTAAAAATTTGTGGTTTGTTTACATCATCCTCTGTAACATGATCAACATGGATGGTAAACGTATGTGACGAAACAATGACTTCTTATGAGAATAATAGCCTGTTCCCTTCATATCCACGTCATATTAACACAAATAACAGCTGCTAGTGTCAGATATCAGACTGCAGTGCACCCTACATTTAACACCGACTGGAAGTCCGTGATTTTACACTGGATATGTAAGATTTCCATCGTATTTCTGCCCATTACTCACCTCTAGCCTTCAGGCTTACTAAACATCAAGAATGAAGTCTCTGCTATTAATATTTTGCGTGTTATTCACATCTGACAACCCAACACAGTACACCAATGAGTAGGGTAATGTTCCAACAAATACTTTACAAAATATCTAAAGAGCATTTAAGATACGTCCCCTACAGATTGAGTCTCTATCCATATCAAACCATATTTCAGGGTATAAGGTGCACAAATTCGCCGCACTCGAACTCTTAAGATTACTTTCCACGTACACATACTCGTTCTCCCATTGGCCCATATGCAAACGTAATAAGCAAAGGAACCGACTAGAAGTGATATTTTCCACGATGTACTGTATGCGGGATTGTTCCATCAAGAGTATATTGGAGCAAGACTACACCAAAGTACAGGGTGTCTCATAAATAATGGCCTGATTTCAAAACGGCATACTTATTGATAAAAACGTATTACAAACATGGGATGAATTGAAAAATTCTCACAAAATCTTACAGTTTAAGGTATGCAATTACTGATGCCTTTTGCGTCCACCAGCAGGACCACGAACAACATCTGGGCGATAGCTAAATCCCACTTAAACTTTATACAACATATTGGCTTTCACAGAAGGTATGGCGACTGTTATACTGTTCTTCACTTCTGCTAAGTTACGGGGTAAAGGGGAGATGAATACACTTCCCTGCACGTATCAGAGGCATGAGGATGTTGAAGGAAATGCAAACCACAGCACTAAAGACACGTAACGTGGATCCACAGGACAAGTGGCCCGTAATTGAAAAAGTGACGTGATGATCTCTCCATTGACAAAATATTCCGAAATAGTCCCCCATTCGGATCTCGGGGTGGGCACTGCCAACGGGGACGTGACCGTTATATGAAGATTGAATAACAAACGAAAGGATAACGGTCTATGAGCCGCGATGTGGAATGTCAGAAGCTTGAACATGGTAGGGAAACTAGAAAATCTGAGAAGGGAAATGCAAAGGCTCAGTGTTGATAGAGCAGGGGTCAGTGAAGTAGAATTGAAAGAAGACAAGGACTTCTGCTCAGATGAGTGTAGAGTATTATCAACAGGAGCAGAGAATGGTATACCGGTAATAGGATGCATTATGAATAGAAACGTAGGGCAGTGAGTGTGCTACTGCGAACAGTTCAGTGATCGAGCTGCTCTTATGAGAATCGACAGCAAACCAACGCCGACAACGATAATTTAGGTATACATACCGACGACGAAAGCTGAAGATGAAGAGACAGAGAAAGCATATCAGAATACTGAAAGGGTAATACAATACATAAAGGGAGATGGAAGTACCCATAATCTTCTGGCCAGAAGATGATGGGTACGAAACTCATTGGAAAGTTGCTACAAGACGACGCCACCACTCGGCTGATAACCCGAGAAGAATTCATGAGTGGAATACGCCGAGAAAGACTGAAATCGCTTTCCACTAACGTTTGTAGAATCCTCTTCTTTCTTTCTGTTGATATTGTCCAGCTCCACAGGACTCCATTTAACATTTTAATTGCTCCTCTTGCCTGCTGGATCCTGCGTTCCACATCTGCCTCATCGCTTCCGGAGGAATGAATAATCGGTCCTAGGTATTTAAACTGCTTTACAGCTTTAATGGTTCCTTGTGGGAGTACTATATACCTTCCATCTACTTCCACTTCTAGATATTTCATAATACTGACTCCCGTCCAATTATTTGGGTGCTTATTGTTTCCTTTTTTGTAGACATCACATATGTATGACGCTAACCACTGTTTTCGTATTTCCTGTCCCTACACAGTCTGACTGAATAATTTACGTATGAGGGGGCCCATATTTCCATAAATCCATTGCAATTCCTTCTTAGCCACTTTCCTTGCCATTTCTTGTCATTTTCATCGTCTCTTTTACCTCTTCCACTAGTATAGGTTATTTATTAACTAACATACTGTTTTTGTTGTCGACTTCTGTCCACAGTCCAGTAGACATAGGATGTAGTGTAGGTGCGAGAGTGGTATCCATTTTCATCTTCCTATCATCCTCAATGTCCTTGCCCATCTCCTGTGTCCTAGCGACTATATTCTCCAAGTCGCAGTTAGGATTTATTAAGGTTTCTGATATAGAGAAAGCGATTTACACTTACAGTGAGAATGTACTTAATTCATTAGATAATAAATTGGAGGCTACTGGCATTTTCTGTGACCTGTCAAAAGCCTTTGACTTTGTGAACCACTGCATACTCTTAAGTAAATTAGAATATTTGGTGTCACCGGCAATACTGCGAAATGATTTGAGTCTGATCTATCTAACAGGATACAAAGGGTGTTGTTGTGAAATACCTATGCAGTAAGCAGTTACATTGCCAGATGCTAAGTTTGTTTTGTTTGTAGATGATATCAACATATCAATAAGTAGCAAGTCAAGTACAGACTTTGAAATAGCTGCTAATCAAATGTTCACTGACATTAATAAGTGGTTTAAAGCTAATTCATTGTCATTAAACTTTTAGGACCCACTATATGCAGTTCAGAACCCGTAAGAGATTGCTTTGCAGCATGTGTATGACATATGAAGACATGCAGATCGAAGAGGTTGACAGTGTTAAATTTTTGGGATTACAACTCGATAGCAAATTTAGTTGGGAAGAGCATACCACAGAATCGCTTAAGCGCCTAAACAAGTCTGTATTTTCAGTAAGAATGATGTGAGATGTAGGAGATAGAAATATAAAAAACTTGCATACTTTGCCTACTTTCATTCTATTATGTCACATGAGATCATGTTCTGGGGCAACTCATCAAACTGAGAAAAAGTTCTTAGCGTGCAAAAGCCTGAGATAAGAATCATTTGTGTTGTAAATTCAAGAACATCACGTAGAAATGTGTTCAAGGAACTTTGTATTCTAACTACTGCTTCTCACTATATTTACTCCTTAATGAAATATGTTGCAAGTAATACATCTCTATTTCCAACCAATAGCTCAATACATAGTGTTAATACCAGGAATAAGAACAATCCACAAAAAGACATAAAATAACTGACCTTGGTCCAAAAAGGGGTCGAATATATAGGAACACACATTTTCAATAAATTGCTCGCAACCATTAAAAACTTGGTTTCATACAGAGCACGGTTTAGACAGAGTTGGAAAGACTTTTGATACACAACTCCTTCTACTCCACAGATGAATATCTTAACAGAGGCTGTGAAGCCAGCTTAGGTAAAAATGACTGTTAGATTTCAGTTTTGACGGCACTTGGTCACAACAGTCAAGATTAGGTACTTTGTTTATGATAAATTTATTAATAGTGTATAACAATGTTTCATTCTGGCAGTGCGTTAATTCTATAAATATTAGCTGTTCCAGTTTACCGCATAGTATTCACCTATTTCGACACTCTCCTGACAAATGATCAGGGCAGTAAGTATTATATTCATATGTTTTATGTTTTTATGGTATACTTTCTGACATGTTCCACACTCACGAGAAACATCTGGTTTTTTGGATCTACGTAGGTAGCACCTGGAACCTACGTCCTCAATTATTTGCTTGACGTATTCCAATCTCTGTCTGTTTTTGCCCTCTACAGCTCCCTCTAGTACCATGGAAGTCATTCCCTCATGTCTTAGCAGATGTCCTATCATCCTGTCCCTTCTCCTTATCAGTGTTTTCCACATATTCCTTTCCTCTCCGATTCTGCGTAGAACCTCCTCATTCCTTACCTTATCAGTCCACCTAATTTTCAACATTTGTCTATAGCATCACATCTCAAATGCTTCGATTCTCTTCTCTTCCGGTTTTCCCACAGGCCATGTTTCACTACCATACAATGCTGTACTCCAGACGTACATCCTCAGTAATTTCTTCCTCAAATTAAGGCCGGTATTTGATATTAGTAGACTTCTCTTGGCCAGAAATGCCTTTTTTGCCATAGCGAGTCTGCTTTTGATGTCCTCCTTGCTCCGTCCGTCATTGGTTATTTTACTGCCTAGGTAGCAGAATTCCTTAACTTCATTGACTTCGTGACCATCAATCCTGATGTTAAGTTTCTCGCTGTTTTCATTTCTACTACTTCTCATTACCTTCGTCTTTCTCCGTTTTACTCTCAAGCCATACTGTGTACTCATTAGACTGTTCATTCCGTTCAGCAGATCATTTAATTCTTCTTCACTTTCACTCGGGATAGCAATGTCATCAGCGAATCGTATCATTGATATCCTTTCCCCTTGTATTTTAATTACACTCCTGAACCTTTCTTTTATTTCCATCATTGCTTCCTCGATGTACAGATTGAAGAGTAGGGGCGAAAGGCTACCGCCTTGTCTTACACCCTTCTTAATACGAGCACTTCGTTCTTGATCGTCCACTCTTATTATTCCCTCTTGGTTGTTGTACATTTTGTATACGAGCCGTCTCTCCCTATAGCTTACCCCTACTTTTTTCAGAATCTCGAACAGCTTGCACCATTTTATATTGTCGAACGCTTTTTCCAGGTCGACAAATCCTATGAAAGTGTCTTTATTTTTCCTTAGCCTTGCTTCCATTATTAGCCGTAACGTCAGAATTGCCCCTCTCGTCCCTTTACTGTTCCTAAATCCAAACTGATCGTCACCTAGCGCATTCTCCATTTTCTTTTCCATTCTTCTGTATATTATTGTTGTAAGCAGCTTCGCTGCATGAGCTGTTAAGCTGATTGTGCGATAATTCTTGCACTTGTCAGCTCTTGCCTTCTTCGGAATTGTGTGGATGATGCTTTTCCGAAAGTCAGATGGTATATCGCCAGACTCATATATTCTACACACCAGCGTGAATAGTAGTTTTGTTGCCACTTCCCCCAATGATTTTAGAAATTCTGATGGAATGTTATCTATCCCTTCTGCCTCATGTGACCATAAGTATGCCAAAGCTCTTTTAAATTCCGATTCTAATATTGGATCCCCTATTTCTTCTAAATCGACTCCTGTTTCTTCTTCTGTCACATCAGACAAATCTTCACCCTCATAGAGGCTTTCAATGTATTCTTTCCACCTATCTGCTCTCTCCTCTGCATTTAGCAATGGAATTCCCGTTGCACTCTTAATGTTACCACCGTTGCTTTTAATGTCACCAAAGTTTGTTTTGACTTTCCTGTATGCTGAGTCTGTCCTTCCGACAATCATATCTTTTTCAATGTCTTCACATTTATCCTGCAGCCATTTCGTCTTAGCGTCCCTGCACTTCCTATTTATTTCATTCCTCAGCGACTTGTATTTCTGTATTCCTGATTTTCCCGGAACATGTTTGTACTTCCTCCATTCATCAATCAACTGAAGTATTTCTTCTGTTACCCATGGTTTCTTCGCAGCTACCACCTTTGAACCTATGTTTTCCTTCCCAACTTCTGTGATGGCCCTTTTTAGAGATGTCCATTCCTCTTCAACTGTACTGCCTACTGCGCTATTCCTTATTGCTGTATCTATAGCGTTAGAGAACTTCAAACGTATCTCGTCATTCCTTAGTACTTCCGTATCCCACTTCTTTGCGTATTGATACTTCTTGACTAATGTCTTGAACTTCAGCCTACTCTTCATCACTACTATATTGTGATCTGAGTCTATATCTGCTCCTGGGTACGCCTTACAATCCAGTATGTGATTTCGGAATCTCTGTCTGACTATGATGTAATCTAATTTAAATCTTCCCGTATCTCCCGGCCTTTTGCAAGTATACCTCCTCCTTTTGTGATTCTTGAATAGGGTATTCGCTATTACTAGCTGAAACCTGTGACAGAACTCAATTAGTCTTTCTCCTCTTTCATTCCTTGGCCCAAGCTCATATTCTCCTGTAACCTTTTCTTCCACTCCTTCCCCTACAACTGCATTCCAGTCACCCATGACTATTAGATTTTCATCCCCCTTTACATACTGCATTACCCTTCAACATCCTCATACACTTTCTCTATCTGTTCATCTCCAGCTTGCGACATCGGCATGTATACCTGAACCATCGTTGTCGGTGTTGGTCTGCTGTCGATTCTGATTAGAACAACCCGGTCACTGAACTGTTCACAGTAACACACCCTCTGCCCTACCTTCCTATTCATAATGAATCCTACACCTGTTATACCATTTTATGCTGCTGTTGATATTACCCGATACTCATCTAACCAGAAATCCTTGTCTTCCTTCCACTTCACTTCACTGACCCCTACTATATCTATATTGAGCCTTTGCATTTCCCTTTCCAAATTTTCTAGTTTACCTACCACGTTCAAGCTTCTGACATTCCACGCCCCGACTCGTAGAACGTTATCCTTTCGTTGATTATTCAATCTTTTTCTCATGGTAACCTCCCCCTTGGCAGTCCTCTCGCGGAGATCCGAATGGGGGACTATTCCGGAATCTTTTGCCAATGGAGAGATCATCATGACACTTCTTCAATTACAGACCACATGTCCTGTGGATACACGTTACGTGCCTTTAATGCAGTGGTTTCCATTGCCTTCTGCATCCTCATGTCGTTGATCATTGCTGATTCTTCCGCCTTTAGGGGCAATTTCCCACCCCTAGGACAAGAGAGTGCCCTGAACCTCTGTCCGCTCCTCCGCCCTCTTTGACAAGGCCGTTGGCAGAATGAGGCTGACTTCTTATGCCGGAACTCTTCGGCCGCCAATGCTGATTATTTATGAAAATTTAGGTAGTGGCGGGGATCGAACCCGGGACCGAAGACGTTTTGATTATGAATCAAAGACGCTACCCCTAGACCACGGGTACACCCGAAACTCTTGTGCTTGCTCGGGCATTGTTTTGATTATGAATCAAAGACGCTACCCCTAGACCACGGGTACACCCGAAACTCTTGTGCTTGCTCGGGCATTGTGATCTGGCCACAGATTTTTGGGTCTATGGAACTAAAACTGAATCTGATCTCCAGGGCTGGATTCTGACGACACAGAGACTGTCCCAGTATGCTCTGGTCGCCTTATTCAATCGCCATCTTGTGTTCCTGTTCAGCAATCGTTTAAGCTGATGTCACAGAGTCTGCCCTAATACACCAAGTCTTATATTCTGACGTCACAGAGTCCCTCCCAGTATTCCTAAACAGCCAGCATGACAATCAACCATCGGGAATTTCCCACCAATTTATCAATAGGGTCACTGATGATGTCAGCACACCAGAAAATCACGTCAGAACTCTCACTGTTATGCTACGGAAGTTATTAATAAACGGGTGGCAGATATCCAGAATATTGGTGCCTCTTAATGTCCGCTGCTTTCCCTTTTCTTCAACTGATCATAAATTTCTATCTCTTCATAAATGTCCAGTAGGTAGTCGCTAGTTATTTAATGAAGGAATATGAGGTTGGTTTCTGTACTATGTACCTTGTGACTATCTTATATAACGTGAGCTGCGAATGTGGATTTGCTACATCTGTCCTTTTTTCTCTTTAATTCCGTGTGTTCCTTACACCGGTTTACCCGATGTACCTCGCCTTATAGTCAGAGCACTGACTTTTGTAAATTCCACTGTTTCGGCGTATGTTATATGTGGTGTTAATGTCGTGAATTCAAAGGCATAAAACTGACTGTTGAATTGTATATTCAATGTTTACATTATATGTTTTTAAAAAAGCTTTCTTAGTCTTTAGGAGACCTGGTCCCTGAAGAGACAGAAATTTACGCTAATTTCAACAAAGGCAATTCGCATTAAGGATCACCAGTCTTGGATCTCTGCCGACCAGTTAGTTATTGATAGCTTCTTATAAATATTTTCCGGATGTTTGCAGCTGAAGCCACGTGTTTGTTATCAAACTTCTGTAAGCAATCTATCATGCATCCCGGGTATGCTAGAGCCCTCAGTTGTTTCCAGTGGTTCTAATTTTACTTGTTAGAGATTGTATCTTTACGTTAGACTTTGAACCTCTTCCATTGCAACCATTTTACACTTTTATTAATATTCTGAAACATGTCAAAATATACGTTGATAAGCCAAACCATTATGACCACTCCCTCGACGACATTGGATGCCGCACAGTGGCACATGACGCGCTAACAAAGTATGTAAATGGAGCAAACACAGTCAGAGGATCACCCAAGCGAAGATATGGGCTGCAAATGAGGATATCTATTGAGATAAGCGACTTTGAGAAAGGGCAGATTATCACGCAGAGCGTGTGAACGAGTATCTCGAAAACGGAGAAGATGGTCGAGTTCTCACGTGCTACTATCGTTTTGAGCATCTACGGAAAGAGGCAGAGGGACAGTGACACTACCACTAGGTGCTAAATGAGTGGACGTCTACGATTCTTCAGAGACAATGAGGGGGGGGAGGGGGCTTCGGGGGCTTGTCTGCTCTGTGTGACTTGGGAAAGATTATGATCTGTGCTGTGGAATATCTGTGGGCAGATCACAATACCCGAGCAAGCACAAGAGTTTCGGAGCACACCTTTTATCGCACAGTGTTGATTATGGAGCACCGACCTAGCGACATCGTCAATTACAATTGCAGTGGGCACGGTGCTATCGTGATTCAAGCGTCGATCAGTGGAAACATGTCGGCTCTTCGGATGAATCACATTTTTGCTACACCAGATCGTTGGTCGTCTCCACAGACGTCGTCATCGAGGTGAACGGCGACTCGAAACGTGCAGCACGCCACAGTAGCAGGCTGGTGGAAGCAGTATTATGCTATTGCAGACATTCTTCTGCGTTGGCATGAGACCTGTGGTAGTAATCTAAACACCTCCATCGCTTGATGTCTTTTCCGACGGCGATGTCATGTTCCAGCAGTACAACTGCCCGTGTCTCGGAGCCAGAACCATGCTATAGTGATTTGAGGTGCATTATAGTTGACTCATGTTGGGCTCTCGGCAACCAAATTCGCCAGATGTAGATCCTATAGAACTGAACTATGACGCTGTCGGGAGCCATCACCGCGTACGCAAATCAGCGTCCCGTTATTTACGCGAATTACATGACCTGTGCGTAGACATCTGATGCCACATACCTCCACAATCTTAACAACAAACTTATGGATCCCTGATACGCAGAAACAGTGATGTATTTCGTTCCAAAGGCGGACAATCAAGCTATTAAGAAGGAGGTCATAAGGTTTTGGCTCATCGTTGTAATTCTTTTAAACTAAAGTCTGTTAACAGTTTTTTTTTCATAATCGGGAACAAAACTGTTTCAGATCTACTTCACTTTGCGTCACCTAAGTTTGATATTATTTCTGCACTTGTACTGTGCCTATGTAAGCACAGTCTGCCGCCTGTGACTTGTGCACACAGCACAGCATCCTCTACGCTGTCTATCGGAGCACTTCCCTATAAGAGGACAGAGCAGGAGATGGGTTCTGCTGCTTATGGTACTGTTTGTATGCATGCGTGTACTTGAAGGTGGATTAGTAATCTCTTGTTCTTTGTTGTTGCACCATCACTTGTGTCCTACATTACGACATAAATAACAGTTGTTACCATACACATGCACACGATGAAGAAACAACACTAAGCAAACTGATAACGCAACCACCCACAACATTACATATGAAAGCTCGAAACCAGGCATGAGAGTAACATAACTTTTAAAGGTACTTGTGACTGGTTACATTCTCCAACAGCAATTCATAATCACACAAAGACTTAAGTGCATTAAAATGAATTATTTAGCTGTTTTTTTAGGTAGACTGAATAAGCTATATGAGGAGGAGGAGGAGCAGGAGAAGGAGGAGTTTAGTATTTAACGTCATTAGAGACGGAGCACAAGCTCAGATTAGGGAAGGATGGAGAAGGAAATTGGCCTTACCCTTTTAAAGGAACCATCCCGGCATATGCCTTATGCTATTTAGGAAAATTAAGGAAAACAAAAATCATCAACGCCAGGTGTGGGTTTGTTGAAATACATGGACTTCTGAATCACTTTTTCCATTACCAGATACTGCTGTAGTTCAATTTTTGAACATAAGATCATAGCTCTTAAGGAATAGGTAACGACAGAAATTTAAAATTTGATAACTGCATCAAATATTGAAAATAAAATTCGTTAAATAGGCAGCCTTCGGCTGGTACTATCCTCCAAGTTGGTCGTATACTAATACGGGTATCGACCTCAATTTCACAAATAAATGTCCCAGCACGTATGTTTTGCGCACAGCACTGTACATAAATGATTCATCGTCTGAAGGAACAACGGAAAAGAAGAAAATAGAAACATTGTGATGCTATAGAAGGGCGTTGGAAAGTATGTAAGCGGATAAGGTATGTGGTGGTTCTCCGCAGGTATGTTCCATATGGTGCAACGACTGAATAACAGGACATCCATTAAGATGTTACGGAATAATTTGCATGTAATGGAGGTGGCAGTAAACGGGAAAATTGTAACAGAAGACAAAGACCGGAGTGTACGCAAAAAATAATTGAGGATGTAGAGCGCAAAGGGCGTTCTGCATGAAACCAGTCTGATGTCTGAGGAAAAATAAAAGCAATGTATCATCAGTATGTGTTATCTCCCGGGCACCTCCATATGATACATAAAATCTATGTACAAATTTACACTCTTATTACTTATGAATTAATCTTAACTTCAAGTGTTTAATTTTCTTTGATCTAAGTAATGATATTTTGTCTTTTTATCGGTATCCTTTGAGGATGTGCCCTCTCGACTCTGATGATAAGACTACGCACGACACGCCATCAATGAAATTAATGAATTACTGTTGAGTGCATCTACGATTCGTAGGTTTTTATCATTGTATTGAACAGTATAGTTACATGTTATTTTATCCACATTGCCCTAGAAAAAAGAGGATTTTACTACATTATTTATGGCAGTTGTAACACATCTTATCTTAGACAGACATTCAGAAGCTTCGGTACAAGATGTCGGGAACACATGGATGCCTTTAGTTTAAAAAACTGAAATAAATCTGGTATAGCCACTCCCGTGATTCATTATGGACACTTCCTTTCTAACATTAATGACAACTTACAGATATTACATGCTATTAAGAAAGGCAATAAAACTGACTTCTTTGAAGAGCTAGGAATATATATTCACGTGCTCAGTTCATCCTATTACATTCTAAATGAGCAGCAGGAGCTAGTCATTAAAAAATTTCTAAATGATTTTCTTGGACTGTTCACAGAAATCAAGGTGAAACTGCACCCTTACGAGTCACAATACTGCAAAATAAAGAACCTGTTTAGGATATCAGTATAAAATTGTATAAATATAGAGAATCATGATGTACAAATGTGTGGCTCTCATCCCAACCTCCAACTTTTTAATTTTCTATTTCTTGCAAGTGATTATAGTCATATGTCTCTATAGGCGTGTACACTTACGTCTAATTTATATCATGCAGTCACTTCTTTTTAACGTATTTCGTCAAAACTTCCAATGACAGTTAGAGCAAAAATTTAAAAATGTTAGTAAAAACAATTTCTCCTGTTGTCTATTAATAACAATTTTACTCTTCGAAGGCAAAGATTTTTCTGTTATTAACATTATTTTGCACGTCCGACATATCATCTTGGCCTTGTTTACATCCTTCGCTAATGGGAAACGAATGATGTTCAAAAATGGCTCTGAGCGCTGTGGGACTTAACTTCTGAGGTCATCAGTCCCCTAGAACTTTGAACTAATTAAACCTAACTAACCTAAGGACATCACACAAACCCATGCCCAAACGATTGATGTCTTGTTATCTTTGCTTAATGATAACCTTTACACTGTAAACAGAAACACAAAGTATATAGCACTTGTGATGTTCAACACTGACGTTTTGAACATTATGAAGTGTGCCACAGTAATTTATTTGTGTGCTGTATGGAAGTCAACAACATATACATCGACCTGGATAATCACATGGACCATTAAGATGCAAATCGCCATCTATGGAACTTATGTAAGTGAACGCAAGTACTTCGCATTACATCTAAATAAATGCTAGTAGTTTAGAGTGTTCTTATTAATGAAACAACTTATATAGTGGCACTAAATACTCAATTATTCTTGTGAAGTGTGGGCGCAGACGACGTACTGTTGATCAAAACAACTATGTAGCTGCAAATATTAGCCATCTGAAGTATAGCAGCCCGAAACAGGTTCAAAAATGTTCAAATGTGTGCGAAATGTTATGGGACTTAACTGCTAAGGTCATCAGTCCCTAAGCTTACACACTACTTAACCTAAATTATTCTAAGGACAAACACAGACACCCATGCCCGAGGGAGGACTCGCACCTCCGCAGGGACCAGCCGGACAGTCCGAGACTGCAGCGCCCTAGATCGCTCGGCTAATCCCGCGCGGCCCGAAACAGGTCCTGGCACTAAAATAAAACATTTAAAAATTGTTTGTGGCTGGTTGCGTCATTCACCAAGTACCACGTATAGTTAAACTTGACACAGAAAGAACAAACTTCCACACAGGTTTTTACACACAGGACAGGTAAATAGAAAACTAATATATACCGGCTAATATGACTACCGCTGAAATTTAATCGTGACATGATTGATACAAACGCTGTGTTTGCCTGCTGGCGCGCGATTATATGTGATCGCTTAAGAGAAAGCGCCTGTCGATCGGTGTTTGTAAATTGCAAAATGAAATCGCTGGTGAGTCGTAAGCCCGGTTGTCGGTCATCAGCGAGCCAGTGCGCTGGGAAGAGGCCGTAGCGGCCGCGCAGCAGACGAATCGAATGTCACGGCCCAGCGAATCGGCGGGCCCCTTTTAGGCGGCGGCCAGCGGTGCGTGACAGGAGAGGGCCACGTGCGGACGCGCATACGGCGTGGCGTGGCGTGGCGTGGCGCGGAGCCGAGCAGCGGGCATCACGGACCGCTGACCACGGCGCAGGCGCAGAAGCGCGCGCCACGGGCGCGGGCCATTTCCTTGCGTCGTGATCAAAGGCCCGCCGGCGAGAGGGACGCGCCTCTCCCTCGGGGGCCGGGCAGTGGCTGGCGGATATCGTCCTCGGCCTGCCAAGTGTCAAGGACGTGCAGCGTCTCCTCCACGCTTCCCATCCGATAGCCCGTACCTAACCACACATAACGCACACGTACCACATAAATCCACTAGAGACAGGTCGTTTTTTTAGCCTGAAAGAAACGAGTTAAATAGTGCTCAATAATTTGACTATGCTTGGTGCTGTCGAGAGACTGTTTTGAATGAATGGCTCTGAGCACTATGGGACTTAACAGCTATGGTCATCAGTCCCCTAGAACTTAGAACTACTTAAACCTAACTAACCTAAGGACAGCACACAACACCCAGCCATCACGAGGCAGAGAAAATCCCTGACCCCGCCGGGAATCGAACCCGGGAACCCGGGCGTGGGAAGCGAGAACGCTACCGCACGACCACGAGATGCGGGCAACTGTTTTGATGCAGCTCTCCATCTACTCTATTGTGTGCAAGGTTCTTCACCTCTCAGTACCTACTGCAACCTACATCTATTTGAATCTGTTTAGTGTATTCATCTCTTGGGCTCCCTCTACGATTTTTACCCTCCTCGCTGCCCTCCAATGCTAAATTTGTGATCCCTTGATACCTCAGAACATGCCCTGCCAACCGGTCCCGTCTTCCTTTCAAGTTGTGCCACAAACTCCTCTTCTCCCCAATTCTATTCATTACGTCCTCATTAGTTATGTGGTCTACCCATCTAATCTTCAGCATTCTTCTGTAGCACCACATTTCGAAGGCTTCTATTCTCTAATGGTTCAAATGGCTCCGTACACTACGGGACTTAACATCTGTGGTCATCAGTCCCCTACAACTTAGAACTACTTAAACCTAACTAACCTAAGAACATCACACACATCCATGCCCGAGGCAGGATTCGAACCTGCGACCGTAGCAGTCGCGCGGTTCCGGACTGAGCGCCTAGAACCGCGAGACCACCGCGGCCGGCTCTATTCTCTACTTGTCTAAACTATTTATCGTCCACGTTTCACTTCCATACATGGCACCTTACTCAATTCCAGTTGTACGTTATATCGGAAATCACTACAGGCGCGGATTTCAGGAAAACTTTATGCGTTTGGTCGTTCTCTTGTCAATAGTTATGAATATGTTTGTTGTGGTAGTAAAAATACAATCAAATTACATTGGAATTTCAATAAAAGTTCATTCCAATACACGTTTGTTTTCATCATATTGCCTTTTTAATGTAAAATGTATGTAATAATATGAATAGATTTGAATATATCATAAGTTAAAAAATAACTGTGGTATCAGCGCCAGACACCACACTTGCTAGGTGGCAGCCTTTAAATCGGCTGCGGTCCGTTAGTATACGTCGGACCCGCGTGTCGCCACTATCAGTGATTGCACCGCCACACGGCAGGTCTAGTCTAGAGAGACTCCCTAGCACTCGCCCAGTTGTACAGCCGACTTTGCTAGCGATGGTTCACTGACTACATACGCTCTCATTTGCAGAGACGACAGTTTAGCATAGCCTTCAGCTACGTCATTTGCTACGACCTAGCAACGCGACATATACTTCAAGAATGTATTCTGAACTGATAATGTTGTGAATCATGTACCGTCAAGTGCGACGTTTATCATTAATGGATTAAAGTTAAGTATCAAACTAATTACGCCCGCTTTCTGAATTCTAATTTCTCGAATTGTTCAGACCTCACGTCAGTATAGTTCTTCCCTCCTCACGCCAGCCTGCGTGAGCTGAAACGCGTGCATTTCGGCCTCCATTAGTAACACGGTGTTGGCTCTTCCGCCAACACAACAATAACATTATCGGGATTCCATCCAACCATCTACTGACTACGGAGCTTCAACGCTAGCCCCATGACTACCGCCAGTTCCTGCTTAGTGTCGCAAAGCATCGGTACATCCCTCGCGAGTAAAATCTGTATTGTGATTTCCTCTAAATCACCTAAGTGTTACACCATTCTTACTATAGGCACATTGTATTTTCCTAATGGATTATTAAACGTGTACGAAGCTTCAAGTAAATCCCTGATCCGATAGTCGTGGCCTACCCATGTTAGTTACAGCAATCCAAATGTCTTCGTAAAACAATATTGTGACTGCAGAAAGATGAATTATTGTAGTACAAACTATGGCATATTTGAAGAATAGATGTGGCCCTTAGCTTGCTGCATAATTTCCGTATAAACATGGAGTTCATATTCATCTCCGGGTTGTCATCAGTTTGGTTTGGTTGGTTGGTTTGGTTGTTTGGGGAAGGAGACCAGACAGCGTGGTGATCGGTCTCATCGTATTAGGGAACGAAGTCGGCCGTGCCCTTTCAGAGGAACCATCTCGGGATTTGCCTGGAGTGATTTAGGGAAATCACGGAAAACCTAAATCAGGATGGCCGGACGCGGGATTGAACCGTCGTCCTCCCGAATGTCATCAGTTTGCCCTTAAATGAAAAATAGGAAGAGTGTAAACATTATACAATATTCTTATGGATGTTGCAATTAAGAAATAATACTGTCATAAAGGCGAGAGCTTATTACCTACGAATTTGTGGTTTATGATTTAGTGTAGTGGTTATACAGTTACTGTTCTAGATAAATGTGGGAGTCTGGAGTTATATGCAGTAAGTAATTAAATACATGCATATGAGTGTGGCAGTTGGAATTATATTCATACTGCTTGGAAATATAAATGTAACACCAGCTATTACATCAAATAACGACTTATTTGTTGTGCGCTTGCAGTATAGTGGGAAGAATACATGACGGAATACATAGGCGTTTTGTAAGTATATATGGTGAGAAATTTAACGCAAGAAGGTGCCATCTCCATCAGCAACAATTATTCTAACCCAAGTGCGCCTTGATGGTGCAATATTGATGGGCACCAACAATTGGCAACTAAGCATTAAGACTGCAACACCAAGAAGCACAAAAGGTAATGAAATTTTAGTTTCAATGAGGTGACAAAAGTCATTGAATAGTAACATACACATGTACAGGTGGCAACAGTATCGCGTACAGAACGTATAAAAGAGCAATGCATTCGCGGAGCTGTCTTTGTACTCAGCTGATTCGTGTGTAAAGGTTGCCGACGTCATTACGGCAGTACGATAGGAATTAACAGGTTTTGAACGCGGAATGGTAGTTGCGGCTAGATTCATCACACATTCCATTTTGGAAATCCTTAGAGAATTCAATATTCCGAGATCAACAGTGTCAAGAGCGTGCCGCGAATGTCTAATTTCAGGCATTGCCTCTCACTACGGACAACGCAGTGCTCCACGGGCTTCTCTTAACGAACGAGAGCAGCAGCGTTTGCGCAGAGTTGTCAGTGCTGAGAGACAAGCAGCACTGCTTGATATAATCGCAGAAATCAATGTGGGATCTACGATGAACCTATCCGTTAGAACAGTGTGGCGAAATATTGCCATGGTCTATAGCAGCAGACGACAGACTTGAGTGCCTTTGCTAACATCACGACTTCGTGTGCAGGGCCTCTCCTGTGCTCGTGGCCACTTCGGGCGAAGTCTAGACGTTTGAAAAGCGGTGACATGGTCGGAAGATTTCCGATCTTTGTTGGTAAGAGCTGGTGGCGGGGTTCTAGGATGGCAGTGTCCCATATCGTCTGGCCACCTTTGTTCGAGTTTGGCCAGAAGAAAATTCTGGATAATTCGAGCGAATAATTTGGCCACTCTAATCGCGTACAGTGAATCCCATCAAACATATATGGGACATAATCTAGAGGTCAGTCAGTGCACAAAATCCTGCACTGACGTAACATTTGTGAGAACTCGGTAAAATATGTTTAAATCTTAAACTTACTACTTATTGGCATATTTCTTCACATTTTACTTAATATGGTGCAAATGTGATTCTTTGACAAAATAGCGGACTTCTAATGTACTACTCAAGTAATGTGATTAACTGTTAGGGGTTGAAAACTGATGCCTTTGAAAAAATACAAGCAACAGTTCTGAAACAATACGCGCCTTTTTTCATGTTTTCATCAACCTTTCGAGATGAAGAAGCTGGCACAGGATAGAGTAGCATGGAGAGCTGCATCAAACCGGTCTCTGGACTGAAGACCATGACAACAACAGCATCATTAACCTTAAAGCAAATAATGTAACATGTACATTTCTGCGTTTTACAATAGTTATGCACCATTATACAACAAAAATTGATACTTCACAGCCCATTTACTCGTGGTCTTGATTCTTGTTCGTCACACGACACTTCAGAATTTATTCAAAGATAGGTAGGTGTTCTTCAGCCAGACAATGCTTCATTTTTCCCACGTCTTTTATTGTATCGGACTTAGCTGGAGCCTTTCCTGGTGGGTAAGCTTGTGTATTTGGCGCAGTCAGCGGGCCGCAGTGGAGTCCCAGACGTAAAATGAGATTAATAAGTCCACAGATCGTAGTAGAAACTCTAATAAAGCCCACACTGCTAATATCAAAAAATAAACTGTGAAAAAGTCCTGATAGAGAAAGTTACCTTTCCTTGCCCTTCACTCTTTTGAGTTTCTTCAAGTCACCATGACTTGAAGTCTAATATCTAATCAGCTAAATTTTCTTTCATTAGAAATTTATCTTACTTCGAACAAGTGAGAATCACCTCTGTAACGTCATGCACTGTAAACAATCTGTCCTGTTTGCTTAGTTTCTTTTCCATAATGCCGAAATCCCTGTAACAGGGCAGAAAACTGTGCGCCCCCCCCCCCCCCCCCCCACACACACACACTGGAAAGTATTGTTGAATCTTCCGCTAGGTATAACTAATCTGCTTAGTGAGTGATTCTTATTTTTAACTCAGCACTTGTCTGAAACGAAGTGAAGTTACACCGATTTTTTTGGTATATCATTTACATAAATCATTTGTGGATGAACAACATTGGTTTGGACTTTTCTTGCCTTCGCTTTCAAGGTAGACATATACCGTACTTTTGTCAGTCTTCATACTGTGTATGTAAAATATGTTAACAGTAAGCTGCCTTAAATGAAACGCATTTTACACTGGGAGTTTTGGTACGAAGACAAAGAAAGAATGTGGTTTTCTAACATTCCTGCTTCCGATTTCCCATATTGAAGAAAAGTGTAAAACTTTTTACTCTCTTCAGTCTGGAACCGCGTGTCCGCTACGGTCGCAGGTTCGAATCCTGCATCGGGCATGGATGTGTGTCATGTCTTTAGGTTGGTTAGGTTTAAGTAGATCTAAGTTCTAGGGGACTAATGACCACAGATGTTAAGTGCCTTAGTGCTCAGAGCCATTTGAACCATTCTACTCCTCTGTTTACGAAGAAACAGCTCACTCGCAGCTCTGTGCTTCGCTGTATCATTCAGTCGAGGGGACTTTAGCTGAACATTTAGCTCCTCACACTTGCTACGAGTGCCTATGACCTTCCAAATCTATTCTTAAAAGTGTCCCTGAAGAATGTCCAACAGTGAACAATGAACTGCACTGCAAAGAATAACTTACTTTTTCTCGATGATGTTTTTCCACATCAGTTTGATGTTGAGGACAGCACCTAAATGATATCGTATTGGCCAACATACATAACGGCATTCTTTCCGCGGAAGGATGATATACGATCTCGCACTAAGTCATGCACTGCTGTTGGCAGGCTGTGGTAAATATGCCTTCCTCTCTTGTCTTTGGATGTTCTGTCAGCAGTTTTCGGTGCACATAGTCTTCTTACTCTCTTTGCCTCTAAATATTTCTGCAAATACATCGAAACATACTCTCTACCTCTTATAGCTCCATTAAGCACGTGATACTTAAAGCTGGCAGATTTCATCATTGGAGTCTCAATCCTTGCGTGCCTCTGTTTCACACCATATACCTCAATCAGCGTTTGAAGGTATGTATATCTTAATCAGTTTTTTGCTGTAATACTGTGAAACTGTAAAGATATCTGGGAAGATTTCTTCTCCAATTTTTCCCAAGCAGTTTTGTGCGCACCTATAATAAGACAAGTAATATTTTTAGTATGAGTTTCAGGGAAGGTAACACACACAAGAAAATGCAAATTATGTTCCGAACAAATTTCCTTATCTAGAGATTTTTAGCGTAGAAAACTATTGTAATACAATATTATGAGATATTTTGTACTAAATGCTACAGGTTAAGAACGGTTTGAATTCACAGTAGCACAGACCCTTCATAGAAGCAAGGAACTTAAAAAAAGTATGATACATTACATATTCATGTCTTCTAACCAAAAGGTTAGAACACATAAAAATAAAGGACACATACCGATAAAAAAGCAACATCGGATTATTCACATTCTCTGTACACTGTGCGCTGTTTCAATGAGTAAACAATCATCAAACAGTGCTGATATCATTTGAAATCGTTACAAAATAAGATTATAGGAAAACTAGAAGTGATGGGAAATTTACACTATGAAAATTACGAAGCATGTCTAGGAATTAGGTAGCATATAATGTTATTCATTTACTAAGACATTAAGAAATTTTTTGCTACTTGCAAGTGAATGCAGGTTTTTTGCTGCAATACTTATCCCTCAGTGATTCCCATAGGCTTCACATCGTACCCTTGCACATTTTTATTTTATTTTCTTTACAATATTCGGCTTCTTTATCTGCACCTTTGAAAGTGCTAATTGTATGATTAAATACTCGGTAAACACTAATGCAAACGTGAAACGCAGTGTGCGTTTAACAGCTTGCTAACAAGGACAACAATGAACAACACAGCAAAGAATTGTTTGATTGTCAGCACAGCCAATAATGCCTTCTAGTGGTGTGATTAAAAAGCATTACAGATATGCAACATCAGTTAGTACCGCCACCTAAGTTTCCTTTTCCTTTTTTAAAAGAGCAGGAGTCATTATCTGATGCCACTATAAAAATAAAACTGTTCTCAATATCTCATAAAAATACACAAACTCTTGGATTTCAGCCCTTTTGAAATCAGTTGGTGCAGCTACATACAATGTATCTAAAGTAATAGTAAGCTAAAAATTATGCCCATTTAAAAATATACGATTCATATTATGAGCTGCTGTAGAGGCAGCATGGCTCATTATTTCTGCAGGAGTCTTTCAAAAGACGACTTGTCGAGTCCATGCCATGCACTGCCCCGCGCAAATGAGGTCCGACACGACGTTAGGAGGTATCCCCTACTTGTCATCTTAGTGCATAGTGGTTATAGAGGATGGTGGGCTCAATAAATGATTGTAGGTGATTTGGAACTGTATAGATTCGAAATTCAGTACTCTTAGCTGCCACTCCTGGTAATAGCAATAATAGGTCTATCCTGACTAATCATCAAGTCGAACTGAATTTGGGTGAAAGCTCGGGTATGTCACGCCACAGCTTCAACCTTACGCCAGAGGTCGTCAGTTGTAATGGCTGGCGAATACTGGCACGCCAGACTTTCTGGAACCATAACTGGATATTTTTGAGTTGGTGAAAAATTTTCGGAGTACGCTGTCCAACGCATCAGCTGAACAACCTTTTTATTTAAGTAAGGCAATGTAGCTTGGGAAAAATGTTGTCTGAAAATATTTTGTTGAAAGATAATGTCCTAGAGACCTTACAGATAGGATGAAGATAAGGACCTTTAACGGGTCAGAAACGTAACATCTGCTGTTTTAATTACTGGCTGTGAGAACGAAAGAACCAGAAACTATAATGTGTGTTGGATGCTGGGTTTTTCCGAGGACGAGAGCCTGCAAAATTGCGTTACACGCCCTAAAAAAAATGTTACAAAAAACTTCTACACCAGAAAAATCTTGGCGACGAGACTATGCAAAAATGATTCTAGAGAAAGCGTTCCCAAAGTGTTTCTCTGGTAGTACACTTTGAGAATCCTAGTACCTTGAAGATTAATAAAGTGTTTAAAAGTTGAGAGAGACTTGTTTCATAAAGTGATTACTTCAATTTTAAGTTATAACTAATAACAGTGAAATCACAACAAAATTAAAAAATCATGTCATTATTATCATCAAAATATTCAAAAAGGACATGTCTTCCGTGGAGCAGCTATTCACTTCCTGTGGAACACAGATTGGGAAACCCTGATCTAGAGTGATTATCACGGAAGTTAACATTGTTTTTAATTATGTCAGATTGTGAAAGTATAAGTAATAAATCATGCCCGCCCAGACGCGGGAGATTGCTGCGTTGCCAGTTGCAAGCGCCAAGACAAGCAGCGCTATAGTATAGTACAGTTCGCAAATTTACGTTTAGGGGGGAGCGCGCAGTTTATGAAGTAAAGCCACCACGGCCGCATTAACCCTTTCGCTGCTACAGAGACGTGCTCCCCGCATTCCGCGCTGTGCGTGATTTTGTCGTCACTGCACTGCTCGCCTTTGTAGACATATGATGTACCGACTGCTTTCACACATTTTATCATTCAATTTCAGAAAAACTACTTGGACTGATACCTTCCCCCCCCATAAATGACTTAATTTTGTTTCGATTTCAACGCAGTGAATGTGTACCATTAAATGTAGTAAACCATTGCACGAAATTTTGAAGAGTTTGCAGAGGTAAAAGTCCATAGCGTATACTTTCCGTATGGTCGATTTTAGTTGCCACTAGGAATTACATAAATTACATTCAAACGAATAAAATTCATGAAGTAAGACACTTCGATATTGTTTTTAAATAAAGAAAATATTAACCATCGACGAAGGTTTGAACACAGAGCCTTTTGGGTAGCAACGAAACACTGTAACCATTACGCTAACGCAGCTCGTCATTCGAAAGACCTCCTGGAGGACTTTAAAACATGATGCAAAATACCGACAAACACTGTTGGTATTACAATGAATTACTCACGTTTCGTCGAAGTACAATAGGAAATAAACAATTACCGCTGTTCTTTATCGCGAAAAAGTGGTTAATGAGAATGATACAAACACCTTTCCTTGCTATCTCCTGAATTAGGAGGCTTATTGCTCTTTTAGTTTAATTAATTAATAGAATATGAAGCAATTGGTATAAAGAACGCTTTTCCCAAACTTTCTATAAAAGAAAGTCTGCTGTCAAGACATTGCTTTATTTCAATTTCGTTTCTAAGACTGAAGACACTCATCCGTGCTGTGCACTGCAGTCGAGCTCTGGCAACGTCGTTCTCTGTTCATTGGCTGACTGTGTTTTGTGACGTCAGTTGCGCAGAACGAACCTAAACTCGGCCGCCGTCGTAAATGACGCGCACTGAAGTAGCGTCGGCATTCTGCCTTACCATCCAAGCCGTGGGGCTTATTGTGTATAATGTTTTAAAACTGAGTGTTTAGTTTGTTCCAGACAATACTGTGGATCTTCAACTATATGATGTACCAAAGTACGCTAACTCCTGAGACGTTCCGAGGTTTGAATGTCGGCTCCACCAAGGGCTCGATTACCGCAAGGATAAAATATAATTTGGTGACTTTTTCGGGGGCATCACGTGTGGAAGTAGCTCAATCGGTAACTTAAAATATCTCAACCCTGAGTCTTGTTTAATTGTTACTTGTAAGCTAAATTTAGCAGTCGAAATTTGTTTTAACTCTTGCTATACTGCTACTATGCCTTTTTATTTAAAGTTGTCTTAAGTGATTGATTTTGGTATTATTAACAAAGCACTGTTTCACACATCCGTTTGTAGCGTGTAGTTGCTGTGTCAGCACATGCGGTTTTTTGGACTATAATTGTTGACAATTTGTTCTACATCTGTGCTTAGGTGGTGGGTCTGGGCTACACCTTTGGGTTCTCGTTTGTTCTTGCATCTGATGGAATTGAACGTTCCGTTAAGGCCCAGGTGCACACAATGACAACCCTCTGAGTTAACCGTTCCGGGGGCAGGGGCACCCCGGAAGTGAAGTCGGACGCACCTACTGTACTTTGCGCTCTCGGTGGGGCCGATAAATCGGGCCCGAGCGGCACAACCAGGTGTGGCCCGTGTTGGTTGCTCCGTAGGATGTTCATGTCGGCAGTTGGCCAATGCTGGGAGCTGGGAATCATTTTTGAGAGAAGTGTCTGATATACAGGGTGAGTCACCTAACATTACCGCTGGATATATTTCGTAAACCACATCAAATACTGACAAATCGATTCCACAGAGCGAACGTGAGGAGAGGAGCTAGTGTAATTGGTTAATACAAACCATAAAAAAATGCACGGATGTATATTTTTTAACACAAACCTACGTTAGTTTTGTTAGCACATCTGAACATATAAACAAATACGTAATCAGTGCCGTTTGTTGCATTGTAAAATGTTAATTACATCCGGAGATATTGTAACCTAAAGTTGACGTTTGAGTACCACTCCTCCGCTGTTCGATCGTGTGTATCGGAGAGCACTGAATTACGTAGGGATCCAAAGGGAACGGTGGTGGACCTTAGGTACAGAAGAGACTGGAACAGCACATTACGTCCACATGCTAACACCTTTTTATTGGTCTTTTTCACTGGCGCACATGTACATTACCATGAGGGGTGAGGTACACGTTCGACGGGCGTTTCATAGGACGTGGAGGACGCATAAATTGGCCAGCCCGTTCTCCTGATCTTACACCTCTCGACTTCTTTCTGTGGGGTACGTTAAAGGAGAATGTGTACCGTAATGTGCCTACAACCGCAGAGAATATGAAGCAAAGTATTGTGGCAGCCTGCGGCGACATTACACCGGATTTACTGCGGCGTGTACGACATTCGTTACGCCAGAGATTGCAATTGTGTGCAGCAAATGATGGCCACCACATTGAACATCTATTGGCCTGACATGTCGGGACACACTCTATTCCACTCCGTAATTGAAAACGGAAACCACGTGTGTACGTGTACCTCACCCCTCATGGTAATGTACATGTGCGTCAGTGAAAAAGACCAATAAAAAGGTGTTAGCATGTGGACGTAATGTGTTGTTCCAGTCTCTTCTGTACCTAAGGTCCATCACCGTTCCCTTTGGATCCCTACGTAATTCGGTGCTCTCCGATACACATGATCGAACAGCGGAGGAGTGGTATTCAAGCGTCAACTTTAGGTTACAATATCTCCGGATGTAATTAACATTTTACAATGCAACACACGGCACTGATTACGTATTTGTTTATATGTTCAGATGTGCTAACAAAACTAACGGGGTTCCATTTAATAAAACGTAGGTTTGAGTTAAAAAACACACTTCCGTGCATTTTTTTATGGTTTGTATTAACCAATTACACTAGCCCCTCTCCTCACGTTCGGTCTGAGGAATCGATTCGTCAGTATTTGATGTGGTTTACGAAATATATTCAGCGGTAACGCTAGGTGACTGACCCTGTATATTATTGCCTGTTTAGTTGGTAGTCCGTATGTAAGGTTATTGTTTCTTTTAAACGAGTATATTTATTTTTAAATTGTCTGTAGGTGAACTTACGTTTGCCCTTTAGGTCTTTAGTGTATTCTATTTCTTTTATAAGAAAAGTATTATCTTTCTCATCTGAAAAGCTTGTATAATTTCTTTGGTATTTAAAGCCAACTCATGGGCTTCATCTACAATTGTCCTCTCACTTGAAGTTTGATAATTGTTATTTCTGTTGACTGACTTCAATAAATATTGTGAACAATAAAATGTGAATACTCGCCTGCCCTAAGGTCCAGTCCTTCCACTTAGTCATTTGGGCGTTTTATGATACGCTGAGGTAGAACCCGTATCACATATGATGGGTCATATGAAAGCTGCCAATGTCAGTCAGCACGACAACACACTACTTTTCAAATTATACGTGTGTTTAAGGAATTACTGGAGAGTTTATTAAAAGCTGACATGCAAATGTACTAATGCTATCTATTGCCCACAGCTACACGTAATATGAAGGCAGCATGAGTTTCACAGATCCATACTTAACATTCCTAGTCGATGAGAAACTAGTGTATATTTTTAAGTATTTGTAATATTTCGTAACATTGCAGAACCGGATATAGGCATGCACTCGTGAATTTTGTTAGTACTTCTTTAATATTGTGTTTCCTAGTGAGAGGTCGCAAAGTGACTGTATTAATTCCTGTGTCTTTTAGTATCATATGTATATGGGTATTTACCTTTCAATCTATATTGTGATCATAATTTAATTAGTTTGGATTCAGTAATGCGTGACGTCGCAGGGAGCACTGAAGCTTGAACGAAAGGGCGAGCAAGGTCTCTTGCTCGTCGGAGTTTCTCTAGTCAGAGTCTTTTGTCGGCGAGCATTTGTTGGTGTTCGTAAGTCTGCTTTTGTTGAGAGGCTTTACAGCCGAGGGGCCACGCGCGATTTAAGTGCTTTAATATTTAAGTGGTTTTAGAAAAATACATGAACGTGAGCTACCGATCCTAACTTTTCACGGGAGCTGAGCCGTGCATGGCGTCCCGTCCCACCATTTGGTATTTTACACCCTGTTTTAACGTATTTCCGCCTCACCACGTTGATTTAAATTACTAGCATCTCTGAGTTGCTGTTTTGCCTGACCGTCATCAGCGCTAGTAGCGCGTATCGATGTATCCCCTCTGATAGGATCCTTGCTCGGCTGCTATGTCCTCCCGGTTGTCATCTGGTGGAGTGAGTCGGGACGTGCGAGGAGGAGAGTTCACGGCGGCAGTTCGGGTCGTGAGTTGGGACCTGCCAGGGAGTTGCAACGCGTCTGGAGTGCAGCCCGGGCCAGCCAGTCGCCGGCTTGCTGCAGCACTGAGCCCTGCGTGGACATCGCCCGCCCGACCGTTGGCGCATCGCATCACTTAAGCCGGGCCTGACTGGTTGGTCGGTCGGTTCGTCCGAGGACATCTCCGCGCGGTGTAGTCGACTGGGCCGCTGGCGGTCTCTGCGCAGTGTCGGAGTCTGTCTGGAGCTGTCCGATCGGTAGGAGCATTGTCGCTCGCCGACCCAGGACGTAAAGGTTAAGTAGTTCTGAGCGTTACGTTGTTGGTTCCTGCGTTGCTGTTGTGGAGGTTTTCCAGTGAGCAACAAAGAGTGAAGTGTTCTAGATAGCCGCCGTCAGATGGAATTGGTTAAATTAATTCATCCATAGTTAAGTGCACCAGCGGAATTTTCTGCCTTGTGGGCGCTAGTGTTCTGGTTACCTGCCCTGGCCACTAATGTAATTTTTATGCAGTGTCCTTTCCTCACCGGTTGTTGCTGCCCAATATGATGTGTAGCTTTGGCAACTCAGTTCATACGCATTTGTTTGGGGATAGTGATACTTGTAATTTTTTAGGGGCCTTGAATTCTTGTGTACTCCGTCGTGGCAAGCAAGCGGTTGGTCGGTCAGTCCGTGTCTGTCCCTTGGTTGGGTTCGAACGATTCGACTGTAGTTGGGATCCCCGCACGTCTCTCCTAAGTGAAGGAGGGCAAACCGATCCCCTGGAAGCTCCCTTAATTATTCTTTGGCAGTGTTAATGTTGTTGTAATTTATTTTAAAAGGTTTTTTTAGGGCTTTACTGTATTTTACATTTTCAGTTGATCAAGGTTAATTGAGGGCCGACAGCCCTGGAAACATGTTCCTTCAAGTCCAAACATTATTGCCTTCTCCTCTTGAAAGGTTATTGTAATTTCTTCTGAAGGATTTTACAAGCTATTGTGGGCCTTCCGCCTTTGGTATTCCAAAAGAACATTTTTAAACTTAATGTATTGTTTTACCGATTGTTGCAATATATTTGCAGAATTAACCTGTCGGCTTTCAGCCATCTTATTGCGTTTGTTTATCTCTTTCAGTGCACCTTGTGGGCCATCAGCCCTGTTCGCATCTTAAAACATTGTAGCCTTCTGCCTTCAGTAATCATCTTAGTATATTTGGAATTTTGAAGATTTAATCCGGCGGTCTTCAGCCGCTCCGCATGCTGATCTCATATATGTATACGATTTATCTTATTCGCAAATTTAACTGTGTGTCATGTCTTTTCAAAATTGAACTTATTCTAAAGCATTTGTTTGGAGGCCATTAGCCGCGAAGCAAATTTAATTATTTCAGAAGTGTATTTGTGAAGTAAATGATAATAAATTGCAATTGTGAAATGAATCCGACCGCAGCTTCCTTGGCCCTTTCCACAATCCTAATTGCCTGTTAGTCCTGCGTGAATTAGCGGGCGTCTCAGGAGTTCTATTATCTGTCGGTGATGTTCGGTAATTTATTTTACGTGACTAGCAAACTTTAATTTCCTTCACATTACTTTAGGCGGGTGTGGACTGTGGTCATCTGCCACACTTGATATGTCATCGCTGTGGTTATATAGAATAACGAACTTTATCCTCCTGCGGGTCTTGGGGGTTAGAATAGGCCCGAGGTGTTCCTGCCTGTCGCAAGAGGCGGCTAAAAGGAGTCTCACAAGTTTCGGCTTTTGTGTGATGGTCTCCTGTAGGTTTTGAACTCCACCTTCAAAAATTTTCCCGAAGACCGAGCCAATTGGGGAAGGGCGCCTTACATTGTGCATCGTGTCCATCGTGCAATGAGATCTTCAGCCCACTTTCTCGTCGTCGCAATGCAATTCCAACCATTTTCCATCTCTTGGGCGAGTACACCTTCCTGGGTGAGTTTTCCACCATGCACTATGCAGTGTCACTTTCTGTGCCGACGATGGTCATGGACTTCTTTGTACCTCATATATAGCACGGTATCCAGCCCGTTGTGGTGGGGCTGCCATGTACCCTGTGGGTTGCAGCGCCTTACAATACAGGGATCGCTTTGCTGATGCCTGCTCCGTTAACTCCCCACGTATGCCAGGGAGTAGATGCCCGTCACCCTGGGGAATTGGGACTCCTGGCAATGGCCACCCTTTCAGGTCGCCTTTGCTGGGGCCGTGTGGCGATCGTGGGGAGGGCCCCTGGTCGGAGTGGATGGATTAGGGTGGATGACACGCCATGAAGCGTAGTATGTCATCTCTTTCTGGTGATCCGCCGTAAACAGTCTCTAAGGGCAAAAAGTGTAACTTTGATGCTAAGAAATATGAGTCCAAGTCGTTCCCCTCCCTGGCCACACCATGGGAGAAACGCCAGGCTAAGGATGGGAGTGAAGCTTATTTGCCCTGGTACCTCGTATCTATGAGAGTTGATAGGGATTTTTCATATCCATGAAGCCTCAGTTTTTTGTGGCTCATTTAGAGGACCTCAGTTTTTTGTGGTTTATTTAGAGGACAAGTTTGGGGAGGTGGAGGGCTTGTCCAAAATGCAATGAGGGTCAGTCTTTACCAAAACAACATCCTCTGTCCCGTCACGGGCACTACCCGCCTGTGACAAGCTGGGGGATGTTTCTGTTTCCAATACGCAACACAGCTCCTGGGAAGGATCAGATTCACAGTCGGATGATTAAACATCTCTCTGACTACAAGGGCCTTCTCCTGGTGATCTTAAACCGCATCTGGTGCGATGGCGGGAGAGCATCTACGTTCCGGTGCTCAAACCTGGTAAAAACCCGCTTGATGTGGATAGCTACCGGCCCATCAGCCCCACAAATGTTCTTTGTAATCTGCTGGAACGTATGGTATGTCGGTGGTTGGGTTGGGCCCTGGAGTCACGTGGCCTATTGGCACCATGTCAGGGCGGCTTCCGCCAGGGGCGCTCTACCACTTATAATCTTGTGTCTTTCCAGTCTGCCATCCAAACAGTCTTTTCCAGACGCCAACACCTTGTTGCCGTCTTTTTTTATCCACACAAAGTGTATGACACCACCTGGCGACATCATAGCCTTTACACATTATACGGGTGGGGTCTCCGAGGCCTGCTTCCAAGCCGGCCAGAGTGGACGAGCGGTTCTAGGCGCTACAGTCTGGAACTGCACGACCGCTACGGTCGTAGGTTCGAATCCTGCCTCGGGCCTGGATGTGTGTGATAGGTTAGTTAGGTTTAAGTAGTTCTAAGTTCTAGGGGACTGATGACCTTAGAAGTTAAGTCCCGTAGTGCTCAGAGCCAACTTGCTTCCGATTTTTATCCGGAATTTCCTGTCGCTCCAACTTTCTGTGTCCAAGTTGGTGCCTCCCATAGTTTCTCCCATGTCTAGGAAAATGGTGTCCTGGAGGGCTCTGTATTGAGTGTATAACCATTTATAGTGGCAATTAACGGTCCAGCAGCAGCTTTAGGGCCGTCCGTCTCACCCTCTCTGTATGTAGACGACTTCTGCTTTTCGTACTGCTCTACCAGTACTGGCGTTGCTGAGCGGCGCCCATCTCTCCCAGTTTTCAGCCCCAAAGTCGTGTATGATGCAATTCTGTCGTCAGCATCGTACCGTTCATCTGGAACCAGAACTTCGCCTTCACGACGAACTACTCCCTGTAGTGGAGACATATCGATTCTTAGTACTGATTTTCGATGCCTGATTGACTTGCCTACCTCATCTTCGTCAGCTTAAGCGGAAGTGCTGGCAGCACCTCAATGCCCTCCGCTGCCTGAGCAACACCAACTGCGGTGCAGATCACTCTACTCTGCTGCAGCTCTACAAATCCCTTGTTCAATCCCGCCTTGACTATGGGAGTCTGGTTTGTGGTTCGGCGGCGCCCTCAGCGTTGCGTGTACTCGACCCAGTGCACCACTGTGGCGTTGGCGTAGTGATGGGAGCTTTTAGAGCGAGTCCGCTGACCAGTGTCCTGGTGGAGACCAGAGTACCTCCATTGCAGATCCAACGTGCACAATGTGCTCGCCAGTTACGTTGCACACATTCAAAGTTCTCTTGAGCATCCAAATTATCGTCTCCTTTTTCCACCTGCGGGAGTTCTTCTCCCGCATCGGCGGGCCAGGTCAGGGCTAACGATTGCGATTCGCGTGCGATCCCTTCCCTTTACCATATCCCATCCAGGTCTAGCCACACACACCCCCATGATGTACAACTAGGCCGCAGGTTCGTCTGGACCTTTCGTATGACACTAAGGACTCAATTACTCCTGCTGCCATCCGCTGTTACTTCCTCTCTATTCTTGACGTGTCCCGGGGCTCTGAAGTGGTTTACACCGACTGCTCGATGGCTATGCTTATGTTGGCTTCGCATACGTCCACAGAGGTAATTTTGAGCAGCATTCCTTGGCCGATGGCTGCAGTGTATTCACTGCAGAGCTGTTGGTCACTTATCGTGCACTTCAGTAAATCCTTTAATGTACCAGGGAATCGTTTCTTCCGTGTACTGACTTCTAGAGCAGCCTACAAGCTATCGACTAGTGCTGCCCTCGCCATCCTTTGGTAGCATCCATCCAGGAGTCCATCTATGCCCTGGACTGGTCCCGTCGTTCAGTGGTGTATTCTGGGGACACGTCGGCATCCCAGGCAACGAACGTGCCGACAGGCTGGCCAAACAGGCTACGCGGAAACCGCTTCTGAAGATGGACATCTCTGAGCCTGACCTGCGTTCTGACTTTTTCGGCTTTGGGGGAATGAATGGCGTAACAGTACACACAACAAACTGCCTGTCATTAGGGAGACTACGAATGCATGGAAGACTTCGATGCAGGCCAATAGCAGGGAATCAGTTGTCCTCTGCCGCCTCCACATTGGCCACGCTTGGACGACCCACGGTTACCTCCTGCGCCTTGAAGACCTGCCTGATTGTCGGTGCGGCACCCGGTAGACAGTGGCCCATATTCTAGTGCACTGTCCCACTTTGACTGCCGAGCGACGAAATCTTAGGTTACCGCACTCGTTGCCGCTAGTTTTATCTGACAACTCCTCATCGGCTGATTTAGTTTTACGTTTTATTCCTGAGTGTCGGTTTTGCTATTTGATTTAAGTTTTAGCGCGTGTCCTTTGTTCCTCTGTGTCCTCCACGCTAGTGCTTCTAGGGTGGAGGTTTTAATGTGTTGCAGTGTGGCTGGCTCCTCCTTTTTTATTCTCATGGTCAGCCAGCCACGGTAATCTGCTTTGTTTTAATCTCTTCATCCCGTTTCTTGCTTTGCTAGTTTCTTAAATTAAAGCTTTTCCAATTCGAAAGTGGTGGCCCTCCCACTCTAGGCAATTGTAAGCATCGAAGCAGGATTTACGTAGTTCGTGCTATGTTTTGTATGTTATGAATAAATTATTTATGTGTCCATTTACATGTTTGTTGCCCTTTATCGTTCATGTGAGTTTTCCATTTGTTCGGTTTTGAGTTGTCAGTCTCATTTGTTTTGTTCTTACACTTGTGGCATTGTTTTATTCGGAATAAGGGACTGATGACCTCGTAGTCAGGTCCCTTTCCTCCCCCCCCCCCCCCCCCTTGTAATCCAACCAACTAACGAACTTTAATTTACGTTGGTGGTGTTTCTTAGTCGGAAACTGCACTGGAACCGTGGTCTGATCATTTAATATTAAAAAACTACGACCAAGGTGTGGACGCGGCCAAGGAATTGACATATCAGACGTGATTTGACACATAAATAATTTATTGATAACATACAAAACATAACACCAACTACGTAAATCCTCCTTCGGTGCTTACAATTGCCCAGAGTGGGAGGGCCACCACTTTCGAATTGGAAAAGCTTTAATTTAAGAAACTAAAACGCCTATTATAATTTTTTGAAAATAATAATAACGCAACACATAAGTAAGCGCTAAGTGAACGCACTCTCAAATCTTTAATTATTGATCACAAAGCGTGGGTTTACCACATTTAAATTCTCATTCTAATATAAAACATAAATACATGAATTCACAACACAGCAAGGCTTCAAAGTTTCTACCTGGACAACCTATGGTCCTAAAACTTTCGTATTACATTCCAGCGAATCACATTAATAACTTATAAACACGGTTGGCAAAATACAAATGTTTGCACTATAATCAATTTTAATAATCCACAATCACTCAAAAAACAACATCAGAAGTTCGATACAGAGCATGTAAGCCTGTTTATACAACCTTTCGGACCAAAATAGGCACGAGGGCCACCATAACACAAGTGCGCTAGTTGCTTTTAGGATAGGTGCTCCCATTAGCTTAACCACTGAGCAGATATTTACTTAAGCGACAGGTAAGATAGTTAATGCAAATAAAAGGTATTTCTAAAGTTTTTTTTTCCTTCCTCCCTTTTAACAAGGAGTTTTTAGTATGGTGGAAATTACACTTTGAGGACACGCAATAGCAATCTAGCGGGCACGCCATGGCTCTACACACGTACTAAACTAGCCGCGTATCCGCTGTTCAAGCCAAACATTAACAACACACTTCCATATTCCTGACACCCAAATAGTCGGGATCGAAACAAAACCAAAAATCCCAAGAGCGCAAGATCCAGTATAGCTTCAGAACAGATCTTACTTCATGCGGTTGCCTTCACAAATACAGATATCGGAATGAAAACAAGAACGTGTAACAACATTCCCTAAGCAGCACAATGTTCTTCTTTACGTCCCGGTAGCGCTAGACAACGCTGACATGCCAATGTTAACAAACCTCTAAGGCAACACCCTCCAACTGACAAGCCGAAACCAATGTGACCCCTTATCAGTTCCGTGACAGGACTCGAGCCCCCAACTACTGTCAGTGCAACTCACTTAGAACAAATACAGCGCAAATAGTATGGCGGACACATATACCCAGTGATTAACAGAACACTAGACTAGATCTTGGGAGACAAGGAACTAACTCCCCACCCGAAATTCTGCAACCACAAGGCGGGAGGATGAACTGCCAAAACATAGAAGTGCAAACGTACACAAATAACTACCAAAATACACCACTACACCGGTTAACAACGATGCATGAAGGAATCTGCAATGTCAGAATTGCACCATTGAACAGAACAGAGGACTGCCATAGCGGTGGCCACAAGGCGGGAAAGACGACTGGATGAACTCAATCCCAAAGGACGATCAACTTGAAACATTCACGCTTAACTTCTTTTCTCCTTTCCCTCGGCGCACTTCGTCGTTTGTCCGGGACTGCTGTGCACAATTCTGAGCCGTCTCCAGTTGTCGCAGCAGACACCGACGCAGCCGAACTGCTCCTGGACTCAAAACCTCGCCGAACGGCGGCTCCACCGCTCCATGAAGGTTACTGTTTGTTCGCCTTCGTCGACGCAGGCGATGATTAGACTGCCATTCACCTCCCCCGGACAACCAGTGAAGAGCGGACAGAGGGGCCCAACCAGGCCGGCGTTCCTCTACGGGTAGAAGTGCGAGTTGGATAACAACACCCGTACGCGGAAGGCAGGACGTCGACGTCACCAGAGCAGACACGAAGGCCACTGCGCGACAACCTCCTCCAGCGTGACCGCGCTCGCCTATAAGTAGTACATGCCATAAAGTCTGCTGCAGTAAACACGTGAGTCGGTCGTGTTACCAACCTACGGTTTCTAAGTACACCAAAGGCAGAATTCGCAATCGACGGTGCGTACACTACGGGCGGGAGTTCAAACGAAAGACCTTCATAAAAGACCAACCCTGAACAACCGCGAAAAAACGAAATAAAAGCGAAGCAATAAAAGACAGCAACGAGATCCTAGAGCCCGATCGCGCCCAAACACTGTCGATTACCGAAAATATTGGCTCCACACGACGCTCAGGAAACGAGCCGTGGAAAGATGGAAGTATACACGGCTCATGCACATTTGGGACTTTGAACATCAGATGTTGATTTTCGTTTGCAGTCAAATAAATTTCGCTTGCACAGTTTGTATACTAAACATTGTGCTCGCATTACATACTATATAACCAATTATTATTTAATGTTTTATTCGAATCTGTAATCCCTGAGATGCCACCCTTCTTATGTTACATCTACGGAAATTAACTTTTACTTGCTCTAAAATATAAATTCGTAGTTTCGCGAAAATCGTTAATCCTATGGAAGTTATCATTTTCTGATTTTTTATAGTCTTCGCTAATAGATTTTTCATAGAGGGTTTAAGGATTAGTTTCGCGTTAATGAAGCGACGGTGTATGACCGACCTCTCAGATTAGTACCAGTCAAGCAGACATATCATGTCGCCCACCGCCCACATCAACTGCGCCCAATGAACCCGCCAGTGCACTCATGATGCATTCAGGTCAATGACGGGAAGATGAATGGAAAAAAAAAAATGATATGTTAGATAACGACAAGTTTGGCTTTAGGAGCAGTAAAAGCATGTGAAAGGCCTATACGGCGTATTGCAGGATGGCATCATCTCACTTCACAGTGGCGTATGCGAAATTAAATCTCCGGTACTGTAGTGGTTGCGGAGTCAAGAATACTTACTCAAGAACAAGTTAGGGACGGAAAATTAGTTGGAAAAATTGTGTACCGTAGTCATAAATTTTTTGCACAGTGCTAGCAGGGAATGCCATGAACAACATACTAAATGTTCTGTCCGCTGGGGTGTGAGCGTTGAGGTATGGGTAGGTTAAAGGTCACTCTTTTATGTTTTTCTCGAGTAACTCGAAAAGCGCTGCTTCTGACGAAATGTTTCCTAGTAAAAAATTACAATACATTAAATCTCCTTCAAAAAAGTCTATTCATTTTTACTCTAGAACATTGGTTCCCAAAGTGGAGGGCGCGCTCCCCTGGGGGGGGGGGGGGGGGGGCGCGGGTGGAGTTAGCGGTATAAACCTAAAATTTCTTTTTAATATCGATATTTTAATAAAAATGAATGTGCAGGTATTAATGATAGATTATGGTGCTAAATGCAATCGTTTGGCGTCCCAATTCCCGCAATCCTATCTGAATAACCTATGCTAGAACATACAGCTTTGAAGACCACGTTTAGAATGTCACACACAGAAACTCTCAAAATTACGAAGGCGATATGCGTTAATTCTAATATATTAGATTTGTAAACAACTTAATTCTGACAATTGGAAAACAGAAAAGTCAGGTATTAACTATTCCGTACATTTGTACACATGAACTGAGCTTAATCATGTTATAACTTTTTGCCGTAGTAGGCTATGTTCATCAGAGTTATAATCACTTATACTGCGTAACTGCAAAAATGCCGCTTTATTATCCTGTCAACCCGCGGATCCCCATGTGATGCGATTACAGTGACTTTAAGAGACTGTATACGCTTCAAATGAACTGGCGGGTTCGTAATTTGGACGCCAGGGTTATGTCCTTTGTCACCAGGAAAATGTGCACGACGTGAATGCGAAACTAGTACAAGTGTTCGTTCTGAGCAGAATACTTCACGCCGTTCTGGAAACATTGATGTGACTGCTAACAATGAAACATAACCTAGCTAGGTAGACAATGAAGTCCATTAGGGAGGCTATTTTTTTTTTTTTTTTTTTTTTTTTTTGGAACGGTCAGTATTACAGCCCTTTCATTCGGATTACTTATCTGACAAAACAGTTATTTTTCTTCTCCCTTTTTTGAAATACCGCATAATTTCGTTTGAAAATAGTATACGTTTTTTGCTGCGACAATGGCTTCTTCTGGTACCTGTACAGATATAACTGCTTGGCACTGTGCACAGTTTCCAGCGATGTGTGAGGTGTATCCATGACCTTACTTAATTACTGTGATACTTGACAACCAATTCATTGATGTTATCTCAAAACTTATAACGTTTCGTTTATAAGTAACGAAAGATAGGGGGCACGAAAACGATTTTCGCATAAAATCCCTGGCTACACTGCTCAGAACAGCACCGCAGAACAGGTAGCAAATTCTTAGGGTGCCTGTGGGCTGTTTCCTCCCTAAACCGGGAAAAGCCCGTTTCTCCCAGCAAGAGCCCTGCTCGGCCACCAGGTCGCAGGCAGACAGTGCACTGACTACCTGCGCTGCGGCTCGGCTTCCCCGTTCTTCGCCCCACTCCTCACAGGCAGTCATCTGAGGTGCTGACAGACGACTATAGCTTTCCTTCATTTCAGTTGGTTGCTTGCAGTTGTTGACACATCTGATGTATTGGATTTTGCTGAAATCGCGTTGAATCTTTCACAGTTGTACCTCAGTAAAATCAGTGTTAGTGAGAAATTATACTGTTAACTTCTAGTTTTCTTTTTACTTCACCATGAGAGTCGTGAAAAAACGTAAATACAATAATGATTATATCAAATACGGTTTTGCTTCTGTACAAAAAAAAAAAAAAAAAATGGTGTTGACCAGCCGCAATGTGTTATTTGCTATGAGGTATTGAGCAATGATTCCATGAGACCACCTCGTCTGGAACGCCATTTGTGGGCAAAGCATGGTGCAATGAAAGAGAAGCCGAAGGAATTTTTTCTGCAAAATGTGATAATTTGAAACGAATGAAGTTGGACACTGCTGGATCCTTCGCTCAGACATCAGAAAAGGTACTGGAAGCCTCGTATGAGTTATCGCTACTTATTTCAAGGACCAAGAAAAGTCATATTATCGGAGAGACACTAGTCAAACCGTGTTTGTTGAAAGCTGCTGAAATTGTTCTTGGGTCAGAAAGTAAACAAAAACTTTTACAAATACCGCTTTCTGACAATACTGTGAAACGTCGGATTGATGATGTGGTCGAAGACATACAAAATCAATTAGTTACGGCCGTCAAACAATCGCAGTTTTTCGCAATACAGTTAGACGAGAGTACCGATGTTGCGAATTGTTGCCAACTGCTAGCTTTCGTTCACTATATAGAAAATGAAGCAATTAAAGAAGAGTTGCTGTTTTCTACAGAGTTAAAGTCAACTTCAAAAGCAATTCATATAATGACAGCCGTCTCTGAATTCTTTTGTAAAAATGAGTTGTTATGGCAGAAACTGATAGGCGTATGCACAGACGGCGCCCCATCAATGCTTGGATGTCGCTCAGGATTCGTGCAGATGGTCAGAGAAAGAAACCCTAGTGTTGCTGCTATCCACTGTGTAATACACCGTCAAGCATTGGAAGCTAAGACACTTCCAAAGGAACTCAATGATGTCTTGAAATCGTGCATCAGAATCGTGAATCATATTAAAACGAGTGCGTTAAATTCCAGGTTATTTACGGCTCTTTGTGAAGACTTGAGAGCAGAGTATAAAACAGTTATTTCATACAGAAGTACGCTGGCTCTCAAAAGAAAATATGCTAGGAAGATTATTTGAACTTCGAGACGAAGTGATGCAGTTTTTGGAAAATAACAAACTGAATTGTATGTGGAATTTAGAAAGCCCGGTGTTCATGTTGCATTGGCTTATCTGTCAGATATTTTCGAATCTTTAAACACATTGAATTTGAAATTACAAGGTGGAGAGTCAAACATAATTTTTCATCGGGATGCCATCAAAGCGTTTACTGAAAAGTTGCTACTATGGAAACGTAAAATTTTAGCCTGGAATTATTCCTGCTTTCCCAGATTGTTTGGAATCCTGGAAGAAGCCCGATTTCAAAACGATTTTACGGATACTGATACTAAGAGTAAAATATCGAACCATTTGCAGCACCTCATTGATGAATTCGAACGATACTTCCGTAACAGTTGTGATGATAAAATTTATTATAGGTTAGCGACGGATCCATTTCACGTTGACGTGGATATGTTGCCAGACAGACTACAAGAGGAAGTCTTAGAAATTAAAAATGATTCTGTAGCGAAGTATGACTTTTATAAGATGGATAAACCTTTATTTTGGGTGAAATATCTCACGGTGTATCCCAGCACAGCAGAACAAGCACTGAAACTGTATTTACCATTTTCAAGCACTTATTTGTGCGAAAGAGCATTTTCAGCGGTAGTGGCGATAAAAAATAACCTTAGAAGCAAACTCAGTATTGCCAATGATTTACGTTGCGCAGTTTCTACTATTCAGCCAAGTATTCAAAATCTTGTAACAATATGCAAGCTCATCCTTCACATTGATTTATTTGTTTGTTTCTTGCCATATGTGTGTGTAAATAATATTTTTATAATAAATACGTCACATTATAAGAGAACTTGTTATTTTCCTCCTAACTATCCATACATGTAGGTAATACTGTAAAATTACAAAAAACCATTTCGAAGAAACAATATAAAATAAACATAGTGAATCTGATTTAAACGTAAATACTGCGTGTGATCCTTATGGATTCTGGTGTTGCGTGTGGTATGTCATTTCAACTAATAATAGTATTCCTTCTGGATGAAGACACAGCGAAAGTTTATCCTAGATATAGCAAGCGAAAAGTAGTCCTAAAATTGTATACTGCTGAAGAAATGGTGTGCAGCAAGGGAATGTAATCAACGTAAGGAAGTTGTTTTATTCATATTTTATAAAGTTCTCTGTAGTCTGCAAAATTATTTCGTAAAACCTATTTTTTAATTTTTGTCTGGTTCTGGGAACTGGGCCTTTGTCGCCGTTCGGTAACTGTTGTCGTTGACATAAATACCAACCTATGCGCAATGACAATGGGGAACGCTATAGGCGTACAAGTCAGTGATGTTCGTTAACACCGTGACTGAGTGACTATTTTTGATAATGAGTGAAAGTAATAAGCTACACTCAACTTAAAATAATGGCCCGCATCCACTAATCTGCAAAGGTCGCAACTGCTTTTCCTTATTTACCAAGGACTTTCTTTACTTTAGGAGTGGCTTATAATCACTAGACTAGACTAATGACGTAATAACTGCGACTCGATACATTAACAGCCCACCATATTACATGACGTCACCATCACAAATTTTTCAATAGTTTCTTGATAATTAATAAAAATCTCTACCTTTTTTTTAGGGGGGGCACGGAAGTTTTCTTTTCGGCAGAAGGGGGGCGTGACAAACAAAAGTTTGGGAACCTCTGCTCTAGAACTAGAAGTTTCCGTGTTCATAGGATGGAAAAATCTCAGTTTATTAAAAACACTTCTCTAACAGTATAAATTTAGTGTTTATCTTTAAATGAAGTGAGTTAAAACAAACGTTGAATGAGTGTAGGACATCTAATTGCAGCAGAGCCATATTAAGTGTAAATTGTGTTCTGGGGTTGTAACAGGATGGAGGGGCAGAGCTACGGTGTATAACCGCTAGGGAAAGTATATCGCCGGATTGTGGTCGTGCACATCCCTCCTTCACAGGTCTGCTGCCTGCATGTCCCCACTCTGTCTGCCCCACTATGCGTCACAAGAAACAGCTACAGGGTGTTTCACAAAATTATACAGCCTCTTCCTCCAAACTGGCTTCCTCCGTATCATTTCTGGCCCCAGCGACACTTGCTTCATCGACACACTTATCTCCCATTACAAATCAGCTAAGCTGAAAATTATGCACTATACTTACTGCAACTGATTTGACTGCAGGACTACTTATTTTTGAAATGGCATAAATTGGAATACTTCAGCCTGCCAGTGCTTTGCATCTGACGAAAGTCACGGATAGTAATAATAATGTGGGCCTACAGCACTGTAGTAGTTATTACATAGATAATATTGTGATGTGTTGTTAATTAGTTCGTTTATTGTTGTGACGTGAACAATAAATCTGTTTTTGACGTATTGATGAAACTGATTACATCTCGGAGAAAGCGTTCCATGAGGTTTTCACAGATATAACGTATGCCACAGACGCAGGGCACTAAGTACAAGGTACGTACATTTATTCGAAATTGTCGGTGGAAATTTCAGAGTGTATAGCTTGGATATAAAACTTATTAAACACTTGTTTTGAAACTGGTACTAATTCTTCTTTACACAAATTAGAGTGACATCGATTAATCCAGGTAGTTCTACACGACGTACTTTGGACTTGTGCAAATGATCTATCTGTGTGTTTATACATTCATCAGTAGGAACATTTGTAAATACGCTGTTGATGAATAAGCTACTGATGCTGCCACTATGTAAGGTAATAGTGTACCCCAGTCATTTGAGAACTGTTGACATAGTGGTTAAACATCTTTACTGTGGTTCTGTGACCAGGTTCTTTTCTGCTATTTGCTTTCAGGTGTAACGTAATGGTTCTCAATTTACGAATTCCTGGCAGACGACAAAGCTGCTCTATCAGTTCCAACATGAACTTAGTACGTTTGTCCATAATCAAAATGTCTAGTATACAACTGAATTACAGGCTCTATTGACCGGAATAAACAGTCTACTAAGTGAAGAATATGGGATTTAGGGTAAATCAAGTAAGTCAAAAGCTGTGAGTTCTATAACAAATGAGATTAGTGAAGAATCAAGACATAATCGAGGGATTTGTTGACCTAGAAAGAGCGTTTGACAATCTAAAATGGTGCATGATGTTCAAAGACCTGAGAAAGTGTACGTAAGCTATAGGGAAAAACAGTTAGGAATAATGGAAGACGAAGAACGAAGTGCATGGATTAAAAAGGGTGAGAGACAAGGAATCATAGTTTTAGCTCTACTGTTCAATACATGCCTCGAAGAAGCAATGACGAATACAAGAGAAAGATTCAGTATTGGTATTAAATTCAAGGTAAAATGATGAAAACGATAAGCGTCACTGAGGGCATTACTGTTCTCAGTGCCGGCCGGTGTGGCCGAGTGGTTCTAGGTGCTTCAGTCTGGAACCGCTCGACCGCTACGGTCGCAGGTTCGAATCCTGCCTCGAGCATGGATGTGTGTGATATCCTTAGGTTAGTTAGGTTTAAGTAGTTCTAAGTTCTAGGGGACTGATTACCTTAGATACTAAGTCCCATAGTGCTCACAGCCATTTGAACTGTTCTCAGTGAAAGCGAAGAAGTACAGGATCTTCTGAATTATGATAAACAATCTGGTGAGTACAAAATGTAGGATAGAAGATAAATCGAAAATACACGACAGATATGGGGAATACCAGAAATGAGATTAACGATAACCTTAACATCAAGATTGGTGACCACAATATATGAGAAGGCATTCCGGTACCTTCGAAGATGAACGAATCAAGTAGAAGAAAAATGACCAGCTTTGGCAAGAAGGGCATTACTGACCAAAAGGATGCTACTAATATTAAACATCGGTATAAGTTTGAGGACGAAAAGTCTGAGAATGTACGTTTCGAGCATAGGTTTCTATGGCAGTGAGTCATGGACTCCTGAATAACAAGAAAAGAAGAGAACTGAAGCATTTGAGATTTGGTGCTACAGAACGATGAAATTAAACAGCGTGGTATGATAAGGAATGAGACGTTTCCCTCAGAAGCAGTAAAGAAAGGAACTCATGTTAAACATTAACAAGAACCCGGACAGGATGATAGGACATGTGTTAAGAAATCATGCAATAGGCACCACGGTGTTAGAGGTGTCAGTAGATTAAAATCGTCGTTGCCACCTTTCATGTAACTGCGAGGTAATACCTGTTATAAACGCGTAAAATATGGATACATTTGTATTTGATTGTAAATTTTCCTCCTTGGATGTTTGATTAACTTGTGTAACTCCTACACAAACTATAACGTTAAGATCAATATTAAGAAAATTAGCTCAAAAAGGTATCTGATCAGAAACCACATGATTGTAACAGAAAGAAACTAGTGTGTTCACCAAGCGATAGGAGTCAGCTTCTAAGTTCCATACGTTTATCACATAATCTGTTAAAACTAGACGCAAAGTTTTTGCAATTACATGTTCCCATTGCTTTTAACTCCCTGAGCACAGCCAGGTACCATCTTTCACTTGTAAGTGATTCTTTCCAATCATTTCATGCGTTTTTTTACAACCACCCTCCGCCGTGGTCGATGGTCCCTGTACGTCAGTAAATATGGTCTGCCTTCGTTTTGCTGTGGGTGTTGCTTCGCGTTTTCCATTTCATATTCGCGTCACCATTGTTGACTGCGACAGTTTTTCAAAGACTGAAGCGTCCATAACGGAGTTTTTACTCGAACGTCAGCCAGTGACCACTCCACGTTCGATTTTACTGAAATATCATGACCAAGCATTTATGCCGTTATTGCTTCTGTACTGATAATACATTGCTGCCCGTCTCGCTTTATATGGGTGAATATATAGCAGGGTATCCAAGAACTTTTGATTAGGTGGCACATTTTGAAGGAGAATGGCAACCACCTTCACCTAAAATTTATAACTATCATACAATGTAGGCTTTCATGGCCGGCGTCTTCTTCATTTAAAACTTCCGGGCTGATAGGACGTGGCCGATATACAAAACTGCGGGAACATCTTCCGAGATAAAACGCCTACTGCCACTAAGGCTTGAGGGACTCTCGGATTTGTATAGCACATAGAGGTCACCACCGCAGGTCAAGTGATGCCGACTATATGACTATCTCTAGATAGCGTCATTATTCACAGTTACAAATAATCGATTCATTCATATTTTGCAAAGTCAACAGCGATATTTTAACTAACTTCAAACATTCTCCTTTTCTATTAAAATTATTACGGTGTTAACGAATCTGTGTGGCTTCTCTATACATCGTTCATGATAATGCGATGTTCTTCCTAAAACGCTCGTGTCGCTGAACTTTATATGATCATTCCATTTTACACTACTAGCCATTAAAATTGCTACACCAAGAAGAAATGCAGATTATAAACAGGTCTTCATTGGACAAATATACTATAACTGACATGTGATAACATTTTCACGCAATTTGGGTGCATAGATCCTGAGAAATAAGTACTCAGAACAAACACCTCTGCCCGTAATAGCGGCCTTGCTACGCCTGGGCATTGAGTCAAACAGAGCTTGGATGGTGTGTACAGGTACAGCTGCCCATGCAGCTTCAACACGATACCACAGTTCATCAATAGTAGTGACTGGCGTATTGTGACGAGCCAATTGCTCAGCCACCATTAACCAGACGTTTTCAATTGGTCAGAGATCTGGAGAATGTGCTGGCCAGTGCAGCAGTCGAACATATTCTGTATCCAGAAAGGCCTGCATCATGCGGTCGTGCATTATCCTGCTGAAATGTAGGGTTTCGCAGGGATCGAATGGAGGGTTGAGCTAACGGGTCGTAACACATCTGAAATGTATTGTCCACTGTTCAAAGTGCCTTCAATGCGAACAAGAGGTGACCGAGATGTGTAACCAATGGCACCCCATACTATCACGCCGGGTGACACGCCAGTATGGCGATGACGAATACACGCTTCCAATGTGCGTTCACCGCGATGTCGCCAAACACGGATGCGACCATCATGATGTTGTAAACAGAAACTGGATTTATCTGAAAAAATTACGTTTTGTCATTCGTGCACCCAGGTTCGTCGTTGAGTACACCGTCGCAGGCGCTCCTGTGTGTGATGCAGCGTCAAGGGTAACCGGAGCCATGGTCTCCGAGCTGATAGTCCATGCTGCTGCAAACAT